>NC_135817.1:16998323-17221249 GCF_964213995.1 Mustelus asterias | reverse complement strand
AGGGTGTGGAAGGGAGTGAGGGTGTGGAAGGGAGGGAGGGTGTGGGGGGAGGGAGGGTGTCGGGGGGGAGGGAGGGTGTGGGGGGAGGGAGGGTGTGGGGGGAGGGAGGGTGTGGGGGGAGGGAGGGTGTGGGGGGAGGGAGGGTGTGGGGGGGGAGGGAGGGTGTGGGGGGGGAGGGAGGGTGTGGGGGGGAGGGAGGGTGTGGGGGGGGAGGGAGAGTGTGGGGGGGGAGGGAGAGTGTGGGGGGGGAGGGAGGGTGTGGGGGGAGGGAGGGTGTGGAAGGGAGGGAGTTTGTGGGGGGGAATGTGTGGAGAGGAGGGAGGGTTTGGGGGGGGAGGGAGGGTGTGGGGGGGAGGGAGGGTGTGGGGGGGAGGGAGGGTGTGGGGGGCAGGGAGGGAGGGTGTGAGGGGGGAGGGAGGGTGTGGGGGGGGGAGGGAGGGTGGGGGAGGGAGGGTGTGGGGGGAGGGAGGGTGTGGGGGGGAGGGAGGGTGTGGGGGGAGGGAGGGTGTGGGGGCAGGGAGGGTGTGGGGGGAAGGGAGGGATGGTGTGGGGGGCAGGGAGGGAGGGTGTGGGGGGGGAGGGAGTGTGTGGGGGGAGGGAGGGAGGGTGTGGGGGGGGAGGGAGGGTGTGGGGGGCAGGGAGGGAGGGTGTGGGGGGGAGGGAGGGTGTGGGGGGAAGGGAGGGTGGTGGTGGGTGGGGGGGGGGGGGGGGGGGGAGGTACACAGTCGTCATCTGGAGTTCATGCCACAGCCTCTAGCTGGCAATGGTCTGATACTCACCCCCCGAATAGTCACAAGCATACCAGCCTATTTACTCCTGACGCGAGCTCCTGACCCCTGCATCCTGTCCATCGCTGAGGCCATCTCCTTTCTCCGCTGCAACGTCATGCGGCTGTGACCCTGCCCCAGCTCCTCTGCTGCTGACACCCTCCCCCACCCCCCCAGTCCCAGTCCACACCTTTGATACCCCCTCCCACTGTAACACAAGCCTGGAGAGTCTAACCCCTCCACAACTCATCCACACTGCTGCAGCTCAAATCCTCACTCACACCAAGTACCGTTCATCCAACACTCCCGTGTACACACTGCTCTGACCAAGATCGCAAGAAACCAGAAAGGGTTGTGAATGTAGCCCAGTTCATCACTCAAACCAATCTCCCATCCATTCATTGACTCCGTCTCGGCAAAGCAGCCAGCATAATTAAGGAGCCCACGCACCCCGGACATTCTCTCTCCCACCTTTTTCCGTCAGTAGAGATACAAAAGTCTGAGGTCATGTACCAACCGGCTCAATAACAGCTTCTTCCCTGCTGCTGTCAGACTTTTGAATGGATCTACCTCGCATTAAGTTGATCTTTCTCTGCACCCTAGCTATGACTGTAACACAACATTCTGCACTCTCTGCTTTCTTCCTCCCCATGGTCGTCTATGAACGGTATGTTTTGTCTGTATAGTGGGCAAAAAACAATACTTTTCACTGTATCCCAATACATGTGACAATAATAAATCAAATCAAATCAATTCACGGGAATTTGAAAATTCTCACCCTTGGGTTGCGACCTCGCTATAGCTTCACCTTTCTCCATCACAATCACCTCCTCCAGTTACACAACATAGAAAACTACAGCACAAAACAGGCCCTTCGGCCCCACAAGTTGTGCCGAACATATCCCTACCTTTTAGGCCTACCTATAACCCTCCATCCTATTAAGTCCCATGTACTCATCCAGGAGTCTCTTAAAAGACCCTATTGAGTTTGCCTCCACCACCACTGACGGCAGCCGATTCCACTCGCCCACCAACCTGTGTGTGAAAAACTTCCCCCTAACATTTCCCCTGTACCTACACCCCAGCACCTTAAACCTGTGTCCTCTCGAAGCAGCCATTTCCACCCTGGGAAAAAGCCTCTGAGAGTCCACCCGATCTATGCCTCTCAACATCTTATATACCTCTATTCGGTCTCCTCTCATCCTACGTCTCTCCAAGGAGAAAAGACCAAGCTCCCTCAGCCTATCCTCATAAGGCATGCCACTCAATCCAGGCAACATCCTTGTAAATCGCCTCTGCACCCTTTCAATCTTTGCCACATCCTTCCTGGAATGAGGCGACCAAGTGGGGTCTGACGAGGGTCTTATATAGCTGCATCCTTATCCCCGGACTCCTCAACTCAATCCCTCGATTGATAAAGGCCAGCACACCATAAGCCTTCTTAACCACCTCCTCCACCTGCAGGGTCGATTTTAGAGTCCTATGGACCCAGACCCCAAGGTCCTTCTGATCCTCTACAGTACTAAGAGTCTTTCCCTTTATATTGTACTCCTTCATAGAAACCCTACAGTGCAGAAGGAGGCCATTCGGCCCATCGAGTCTGCACCGACCACAATCCCACCCAGGCCCTACCCCCACATATTTACCCACTAATCCCTCTAACCTACACATTTTAGGATTCTAAGGGGCAATTTTTAACCTGGCCAATCAACCTAACCCGCACATCTTTGGACTGTGGGAGGAAACCGGAGCACCCGGAGGAAACCCACGCAGACACGAGGAGAATCATAGAAATCATAGAATCATAGAAACCCTACAGTGCAGAAGGAGGCCATTCGGCCCATCGAGTCTGCACCGACCACAATCCTACCCAAGCCCTACCCCCACATATTTACCCGCTAATCCCTCTAACCTACGCATCCCAGGACTCTAAGGGGCAATTTTTAACCTGGCCAATCAACCTAACCCGCACATCTTTGGACTGTGGGAGGAAACCGGAGCACCCGGAGGAAACCCACCCAGACACGAGGAGAATGTGCAAACTCCACACAGACAGTGACCCGAGCCGGGAATCGAACCCGGGACCCTGGAGCTGTGAAGCAGCAGTGCTAACCACTGCGCTACCGTGCCGCCCCATCCCATTTGACCTGCCAAAATGGACCACTACGCATTTATCTGGGTTGAAGTCCATCTGCCATTTCTCCGCCCAGTCTTGCATCCTATCTATGTCCCTCTGTAACTTCTGACATCCCTCCAGACTATCCACAACCCCACCAACCTTCGTGTCGTCGGCAAACGTACCAACCCATCCCTCCACTTCTTCATCCAGGTCATTTATGAAAATGACAAACAACAAGGGTCCCAGAACAGATTCCTGGGGCACTCCACTGGTGACCGACCTCCATTTAGAAAAAGACCTATCTATACACACTCTCTGCCTCCTTTGGGCAAACACAGTAAGAAGTTTCACAACACCAGATTAAAGTCCAACAGGTTTATTTGGTAGCAAATACCAAAAGCTTTCGGAGCGCTGCTCCTTCGTCAGATGGAGTGGAAATGTGCTCTCAAACAGGGCACAGAGACACAACATCAAGTTACAGAATACTGATTAGAATGCGAATCCCTAAAGCCAGCCAGGTCTTAAAGGTACAGACAATGTGGGTGGAGGGAGCATTGAACACAGGTTAAAGAGATGTGTATTGTCTCCAGACAGAACAGCTTGTGAAATTCTGCAAGCCCAGGAGGCAAGCTGTGGGGGTTACTGATAATGTGACATAAATCCAACATCCCGGTTTAGGCCGTCCTCATGTGTGCGGAACTTGGCTTCCTTTGGGCAAGCCAGTTCTGGTTCCACAGGGCAGCAGCACCTTGGATCCCATGCCCTCTCACTTTTTCTAGAAGGCTTGCATGGGGGACCTTATCGAACGGCTTGCTAAAATCCATATAAACCACATCTACCGCTTTCCCTTCGTCAATGTGTTTAGTCACATTTTTGAAAAACTCCACCAGGTTCGTAAGGCACGATCTGCCTTTGACAAAGCCGTGCTGAGTATTCTTGAGCATACTAAACCTTTCTAAATGCTTATAAATCTTGTCCCTCAGGATCTTCTCCATCAGCTTACCAACCACTGAGGTTAGACTCACCGGTCGGTAATTACCTGGGCTATCCCTATTCCCCTTCTTGAAAATAGGAACCACATCCGCAATCCTCCGGAACCTCTCCCGTCTCCATCGGTGCCGCAAAGATCATCGCCATAGGCTCTGCAATCTCTTCCCTCGCCTCCCACAGTAACCTGGGGTACATCCCATCCGGACCCGGCGACTTATCTATGTTGATGCCACTCAAAGATTCCAGCACAACCTCTTTGTTAAAGTCCACATACTCAATCTTTTCAGTCCACCGCAAGCCCACAGTACAACCAGGAAAGAAATCTGGACTCCTTCAATTCGAGCCCTTTGAACACTCCTGACAAAGATTTTAAACACTCTCCCACCCGTGGCCATGTATTCAGCAACCAAGGGACAAAGTTTGGAGATTCCTCCACCTCTCTCCTTTAAATCGCTCTTTAAAACCCAAGCTTTGGGTCTTCCATCCTGCTATCACTTTATGTGGTGTTAATTTTCAACGTGGTGTTAATTTGTTAGTTATCAGGATTAATTTTTGCCTAATTACATTCCTGCAGAAACATCTGAGGACAGTTTATTCTGATTAACGAGCTGCCGAAACAAAAGTCATCATAGAATATGAGAAATAAGGATGCTATACAAATTCGAACACAACCTTCTAACCCTCACCAGTAGCAATTTCCATTGCTCCAAAGTGGGGAAGGAGTGTGTGGGGAGGGTGTGAGTGTGGGGAGGGTGTGAGTGTGGGGAGGGGGTGAGTGTGGGGAGGGGGTGAGTGTGGGGAGGGGGTGAGTGTGGGGAGGGGGTGAGTGTGGGGAGGGTGTGAGTGTGGGGAGGGTGTGAGTGTGGGGAGGGTGTGAGTGTGGGGAGGGTGTGAGTGTGGGGAGGGTGTGAGTGTGGGGAGGGTGTGAGTGTGGGGAGGGTGTGAGTGTGGGGAGGGTGTGAGTGTGGGGAGGGTGTGAGTGTGGGCAGGGTGTGAGTGTGGGGAGGGTGTGAGTGTGGGGAGGGTGTGAGTGTGGGGAGGGTGTGAGTGTGGGGAGGGTGTGAGCTGTCAATCAGGCAATCATCATATTGTAATGCTGAGTCCCAGGGCAGAGACTCAACGTGTCAGCCACACCCTCACCCCGCACAGAGACACCCGCACCCCCCCCGCACAGAGACACCCGCACCCCCCCCGCACAGAGACACCCGCACCCCCCCCGCACAGAGACACCCGCACCCCCCCCGCACAGAGACACCCGCAACCCCCCCGCACAGAGACACCCGCACCCTCCCCCCACACAGAGACACCCGCACCCTCCCCCCGCACAGAGACACCCGCACAGAGACACCCGCACCCTCCCCCCGCACAGAGACACCCGTACCCTCCCCCCGCACAGAGACACCCGCACAGAGACACCCGCACCTTCCCCCCGCACAGAGACACCCGCACCCCCCCCGCACAGAGACACCCGCACAGAGACACCCGCACCCTCCCCCGCACAGAGACACCTGCACCCTCCCCCCGCACAGAGACACCCGCACCCCCCCCGCACAGAGACTCCCGCACCCTCCCCCGCACCGAGACACCCGCACCCTCCCCCCGCACAGAGACACCCGCACCCCCCCCGCACAGAGACACCCGCACCCCCCCCGCACAGAGACACCCGCACAGAGACACCCGCACGGAGACACCCGCACCCCCCCGCACAGAGACACCCGCACCCTCCCCCGCACAGAGACACCCGCACCCTCCCCCGCACAGAGACACCCGCACCCTCCACCCGCTCCCTCCACCCTCACAGAGACGACCGCACCCTCCCCCCGCACAGAGACGCCCGCACAGAGACACCCGCACCCTCCCCCTGCACAGAGACACCCGCACCCTCCACCCGCACAGAGACACCCGCACCCTCTCCCCGCACAGAGACACCCGCACAGAGACACCCGCACAGAGACACCCCCGCACAGAGACACCCCCGCACAGAGACACCCCCGCACAGAGACACCCGCACAGAGACAGCCGCACCCTCCCCGCACAGAAACACCCGCACCCTCCACCCGCACCCTCCCCCGCACAGAGACACCCGCACAGAGACACCCGCACAGAGACACCCGCACCCTCCCCCGCACAGAAACACTCGCACAGAGACACCCGCACCCTCCACCCGCACCCTCCCCCCGCACAGAGACACCCGCACAGAGACACCCGCACAGAGAAACCCGCACAGAGACACCCGCACCCTCCCCCCGCACAGAGACACTCGCACAGACCCACCCGCACAGAGACACCCGCACCCTCCAGCCGCACAGAGACACCCGCACAGAGAAACCCGCACAGAGACACCCGCACCCTCCCCCCGCACAGAGACACTCGCACAGAGACACCCGCACAGAGACACCCGCACAGAGACACCCGCACAGAGACACCCGCACCCTCCACCCGCACAGAGACACCCGCACAGAGACACCCGCACCCTCCACCCGCACAGAGACACCCGCACAGAGACACCCGCACAGAGACACCCACAACCTCCCCCCGCACAGAGACACTCGCACAGAGACACCCGCACAGAGAAACCCGCACAGAGACACCCGCACCCTCCCCCCGCACAGAGACACTCGCACAGAGACACCCGCACAGAGACACCCGCACCCTCCCCCCGCACAGAGACACCCGCACAGAGACACCCGCACCCTCCCCCCGCACAGAGACACCCGCACAGAGACACCCGCACAGAGACACCCGCACCCTCACCCCGCACAGAGACACCCGCACAGAGACACCCGCACCCTCCCCCCACACAGAGACACCCGCACAGAGACACCCGCACACTCCCCCGCACAGAGACACCCGCACACTCCACCCGCACAGAGACACCCGCACAGAGACACCCGCACAGAGACACGCGCTCCCTCCACCCGCACAGAGACACCCGCACAGAGACAACCGCACAGAGACACCCGCACAGAGACACCCGCTCCCTCCCCCCGCACAGAGACACCCGCACAGAGACACCCGCACCCTCTCCCCGCACAGAGACACCCGCACCCTCTCCCCGCACAGAGACACCCGCACACTCCACTCGCACAGAGACACCCGCACCCTCTCCCCGCACAGAGACACCAGCACCCTCTCCCCGCACAGAGACACCCGCACACTCCACTCGCACAGAGACACCCGCACCCTCCCCCCGCACAGAGACACTCGCACAGAGACACCCGCACAGAGACACCCGCACCCTCCACCCGCACAGAGACACCCGCACAGAGACACCCGCCCCCTCCCCCCGCACAGAGACACTCGCACAGAGACACCCGCACAGAGACACCCGCACCCTCCACCCGCACAGAGACACCCGCACAGAGAAACCCGCACAGAGACACCCGCACCCTCCCCCCGCACAGAGACACTCGCACAGAGACACCCGCACAGAGACACCCGCACAGAGACACCCGCACAGAGACACCCGCACAGAGACACCCGCACCCTCCCCCCGCACAGAGACACCCGCACCCCCCCCCGCACAGAGACTCCCGCACCCTCCCCCGCACCGAGACACCCGCACCCTCCCCCCGCACAGAGACACCCGCACCCCACCCGCACAGAGACACCCGCACCCCCCCCGCACAGAGACACCCGCACGGAGACACCCGCACCCCCCCGCACAGAGACACCCGCACCCTCCCCCGCACAGAGACACCCGCACCCTCCCCCGCACAGAGACACCCGCACCCTCCACCCGCTCCCTCCACCCGCACAGAGACGAACGCACCCTCCCCCCGCACAGAGACGCCCGCACAGAGACACCCGCACCCTCCCCCTGCACAGAGACACCCGCACCCTCCACCCGCACAGAGACACCCGCACCCTCTCCCCGCACAGAGACACCCGCACAGAGACACCCGCACAGAGACACCCCCGCACAGAGACACCCCCGCACAGAGACACCCCCGCACAGAGACACCCGCACCCTCCCCGCACAGAGACACCCGCACCCTCCACCCGCACCCTCCCCCGCACAGAGACACCCGCACAGAGACACCCGCACAGAGACACCCGCACCCTCCCCCGCACAGAAACACTCGCACAGAGACACCCGCACCCTCCACCCGCACCCTCCCCCCGCACAGAGACACCCGCACAGAGACACCCGCACAGAGAAACCCGCACAGAGACACCCGCACCCTCCCCCCGCACAGAGACACTCGCACAGAGACACCCGCACAGAGACACCCGCACCCTCCACCCGCACAGAGACACCCGCACAGAGAAACCCGCACAGAGACACCCGCACCCTCCCCCCGCACAGAGACACTCGCACAGAGACACCCGCACAGAGACACCCGCACAGAGACACCCGCACCCTCCACCCGCACAGAGACACCCGCACAGAGAAACCCGCACAGAGACACCCGCACCCTCCCCCCGCACAGAGACACTCGCACAGAGACACCCGCACAGAGACACCCGCACCCTCCCCCCGCACAGAGACACCCGCACAGAGACACCCGCACCCTCCCCCCGCACAGAGACACCCGCACAGAGAAACCCGCACAGAGACACCCGCACCCTCACCCCGCACAGAGACACCCGCACAGAGACACCCGCACCCTCCCCCCACACAGAGACACCCGCACAGAGACACCCGCACACTCCCCCGCACAGAGACACCCGCACACTCCACCCGCACAGAGACACCCGCACAGAGACACCCGCACAGAGACACGCGCTCCCTCCACCCGCACAGAGACACCCGCACAGAGACAACCGCACAGAGACACCCGCACAGAGACACCCGCTCCCTCCCCCCGCACAGAGACACCCGCACAGAGACACCCGCACCCTCTCCCCGCACAGAGACACCCGCACCCTCTCCCCGCACAGAGACACCCGCACACTCCACTCGCACAGAGACACCCGCACCCTCTCCCCGCACAGAGACACCAGCACCCTCTCCCCGCACAGAGACACCCGCACACTCCACTCGCACAGAGACACCCGCACCCTCCACACGCACAGAGACACCCGCACCCTCCACCCGCACAGAGACACCCGCACCCTCCCCCCGCACAGAGGCACCTGCACAGAGACACCCGCACAGAGACACCCGCACAGAGACACCCGCACCCTCCCCCCGCACAGAGACACCCGCACAGAGACACCCGCACAGAGAAACCCGCACAGAGACACCCGCACCCTCCCCCCGCACAGAGACACTCGCACAGAGACACCCGCACAGAGACACCCGCACCCTCCACCCGCACAGAGACACCCGCACAGAGAAACCCGCACAGAGACACCCGCACCCTCCCCCCGCACAGAGACACCCGCACAGAGACACCCGCACAGGGACACCCGCACAGAGACACCCGCACAGAGACACCCGCACCCTCCACCCGCACAGAGACACCCGCACAGAGAAACCCGCACAGAGACACCCGCACCCTCCCCCCGCACAGAGACACCCGCACAGAGACACCCGCACCCTCCCCCCGCACAGAGACACCCACACAGAGACACCCGCACCCTCCCCCCGCACAGAGACACCCGCACAGAGACACCCGCACAGAGAAACCCGCACAGAGACACCCGCACCCTCACCCCGCACAGAGACACCCGCACAGAGACACCCGCACCCTCCCCCCACACAGAGACACCCGCACAGAGACACCCGCACACTCCCCCGCACAGAGACACCCGCACACTCCACCCGCACAGAGACACCCGCACAGAGACACCCGCACAGTGACACGCGCTCCCTCCACCCGCACAGAGACACCCGCACAGAGACAACCGCACAGAGACACCCGCACAGAGACACCCGCTCCCTCCCCCCGCACAGAGACACCCGCACAGAGACACCCGCACCCTCTCCCCGCACAGAGACACCCGCACCCTCTCCCCGCACAGAGACACCCGCACACTCCACTCCCACAGAGACACCCGCACCCTCTCCCCGCACAGAGACACCAGCACCCTCTCCCCGCACAGAGACACCCGCACACTCCACTCGCACAGAGACACCCGCACCCTCCATACGCACAGAGACACCCGCACCCTCCACCCGCACAGAGACACCCGCACCCTCCCCCCGCACAGAGGCACCTGCACAGAGACACCCGCACAGAGACACCCGCACAGAGACACCCGCACCCTCCCCCCGCACAGAGACACCCGCACCCTCTCCCCGCACAGAGACACCCGCATCTTCCACCCGCACAGAGACACCCGCACCCTCCACCCACACAGAGACACCCGCACAGAGACACCCGCACAGAGACACCCGCACAGAGACACCCGCACAGAGACACCCGCACAGAGACACCCGCACCCTCCCCCCGCACAGAGACACCCGAACACTCCACGCGCACAGAGACACCCGCACAGAGACACCCGCACAGAGACACCCGCACCCTCCACCCGCACAGAGACACCCGCAACTTCCACCCGCACAGAGACACCCGAACCCTCCACCCGCACAGAGATACCCGCAACTTCCACCCGCACAGAGACACCCGCAACTTCCACCCGCACAGAGACACCCGCAGAGAGACACCCGCACCTTCCACCCGCACAGAGACACCCGCAACTTCCACCCGCACAGAGACACCCACACAGAGACACCCGCACCCTCCACCCGCACAGAGACACCCGCACCCTCCACCCGCACAGAGACACTCGCACAGAGACACCCGCACAGAGACACCCGCACCGAGACACCCGCACAGAGACACCCGCTCCCACCCCCTGCACAGAGACACCCGCAAAGAGACACCCGCACCCTCCACCCGCACAGAGACACCCGCACCCTCTCCCCGCACAGAGACACCAGCACCCTCCACCCGCACAGAGACACCCGCACCCTCTCCCCGCACAGAGACACTCGCACAGAGGCACCCGCACAGATACACCCGCACAGAGACACCTGCACAGAGACTCCCGCACAGAGACTCCCGCACAGAGACACCCGCACAGAGGCACCCGCACAGAGGCACTCGCACAGAGGCACCCGCACAGACGCACCCGCACAGACGCACCCGCACAGAGGCACCCGCACAGAGACACCCGCACAGAGACACCCGCACAGAGACACCCGCACAGAGACACCCGCACAGAGACACCCACAACCTCCACCCGCACAGAGACACACGCACAGAAACACCCGCACAGAGACACCCGCACCCTCCACCCGCAAAGAGACACCCGCACAGAGACACCCCCACAGAGACAACCGCACAGAGACACTCGCACCCTCCACCCGCACAGAGACACCCTCAAAGAGACACCCGCACCCTCCACCCGCACAGAGACACCCTCAAAGAGACACCCGCACCCTCCACCCGCACAGAGACACCCGCACCCTCCACCCGCACAGAGACACCCGCACCCTCCACCCGCATAGAGACACCCGCACCCTCCACCCGCACAGAGACACTCGCACAGAGACACCCGCACAGAGACACCCGCACCCTCCACCCGCACCCTCCACCCGCACAGAGACACCCGCACTCTCCACCCGCACAGAGACACCCGCACAGAGACACCCGCACAGAGACACTCGCACAGAGACACCCGCACCCTCCACCCGCACAGAGACACCCGCACCTTCCCCCTGCACAGAGACACCCGCACCCTCTCCCCGCACAGAGACACCCGCTCCCTCCCCCCCGCACAGAGACACCCGCACCCTCCCCCCGCACAGAGACACCCGCACCCTCTCCCTGCACAGACACCAGCACCCTCCACCCGCACAGAGACTCCCGCACCCTCCACCCGCACAGAGACACCCGCTCCCTCCACCCGCACAGAGACACCCGCACAGAGGCACCCGCACCCTCCACTCGCACAGAGACACCCGCACCCTCCACCCGCACAGAGACACCCGCACCCTCCCCCTGCACAGAGACATCCGCACAGAGGCACCCGCACCCTCCACCCGCACCCTCCACCCGCACCCTCCACCCGCACAGAGACACCCACACCCTCCACCCACACAGACACCCGCACAGAGACACCCGCACAGAGACACCCGCACAGAGACACCCGCACAGAGACACTCGCACAGAGACACCCACACCCTCGACCCGCACAGAGACACCCACACCCTCAACCCGCACAGAGACACCCGCACCCTCCACCCGCACAGAGACACCCGCACAGAGACACCCGCACAGAGACACCCGCTCCCTCCCCCCGCACAGAGACACCCGCACCCTCCACCCGCACAGAGACACCCGCACAGAGACACCCGCACCCTCCCCCCGCAGAGAGACACCCGCACCCTTTCCCCGCACAGAGACACCAGCACCCTCCACCCGCACAGAGACACCCGCACAGAGACACCCGCACAGAGACACCCGCACAGAGACACCAGCACCCTCCACCCGCACAGAGACACCCGCACAGAGACACCCGCACAGAGACACCCGCACAGAGACACCCGCTCCCTCCCCCCGCACAGAGACACCCGCAAAGAGACACTCGCACCCTCCACCCGCACAGAGACACCCGCACCCTCTCCCCGCACAGAGACACCAGCACCCTCCACCCGCACAGAGACACCCGCACAGAGACACCCGCACAGAGACACCCGCACAGAGACACTCGCACAGAGACACCCGCACCCTCCACCCGCACAGAGACACCCGCACAGAGACACCCGCACAGAGACACCCGCACCCTCCACCCGCACAGAGACACTCGCACAGAGACACCCGCACAGAGACACCCGCAGAGAGACACCCGCTCCCTCCCCCCGCACAGAGACACCCGCAAAGAGATACCCGCACCCTCCACCCGCACAGAGACACCCGCACCCTCTCCCCGCACAGAGACACCAGCACCCTCCACCCGCACAGAGACACCCGCACCCTCTCCCCGCACAGAGACACTCGCACAGAGGCACCCGCACAGATACACCCGCACAGAGACACCCGCACAGAGACTCCCGCACAGAGACTCCCGCACAGAGGCACTCGCACAGAGGCACCCGCACAGAGGCACCCGCACAGAGGCACCCGCTCAGACGCACCCGCACAGACGCACCCGCACAGACGCACCCGCACAGACGCACCCGCACAGAGGCACCCGCACAGAGGCACCCGCACAGAGGCACCCGCACAGAGGCACCCGCACGGACACACCCGCACAGAGACACCCGCACAGAGACACCCGCACAGAGACACCCGCACAGAGACACCCGCACAGAGACACCCACAACCTCCACCCGCACAGAGACACACGCACAGAGACACCCGCACAGAGACACCCGCACTCTCCACCCGCACAGAGACACCCGCACAGAGACACCCGCACCCTCCACCCGCACAGAGACACCCGCACTCTCCACCCGCACAGAGACACCCGCACCCTCCACCCGCAGAGACACCCGCACCCTCCACCCGCACAGAGACACTCGCACAGAGACACCCGCACAGAGACACCCGCACAGAGACACTCGCACAGAGACACCCGCACCCTCCACCCGCACAGAGACACCCGCACCCTCCACCCGCACAGAGACACCCGCACAGAGACACCCGCACAGAGACACCCGCACAGAGACACCCGCACAGAGGCACTCGCACAGAGACACCCGCACCCTCCACCCGCACAGAGACACCCGCACCCTCCCCCTGCACAGAGACACCCGCACCCTCTCCCCGCACAGAGACACCCGCTCCCTCCCCCCCGCACAGAGACACCCGCACCCTCCCCCCGCACAGAGACACCCGCACCCTCTCCCTGCACAGACACCAGCACCCTCCACCCGCACAGAGACACCCGCACAGAGACACCCGCTCCCTCCACCCGCACAGAGACACCCGCACAGAGACACCCGCACAGAGGCACCCGCACCCTCCACTCGCACAGAGACACCCGCACCCTCCACCCGCACAGAGACACCCGCACCCTCCCCCCGCACAGAGACATCCGCACAGAGGCACCCGCACCCTCCACCCGCACCCTCCACCCGCACAGAGACACCCGCACCCTCCACCCGCACAGAGACACTCGCACAGAGACACCCACACCCTCGACCCGCACAGAGACACCCGCACCCTCGACCCGCACAGAGACACCCGCACCCTCCACCCGCACAGAGACACTCGCACAGAGACACCCACACCCTCCCCCCGCACAGAGACACCCGCACAGAGAAACCCGCATCCTCCCCCCGCAGAGAGACACCCGCACCCTTTCCCCGCACAGAGACACCAGCACCCTCCACCCGCACAGAGACACCCGCACAGAGACACCCGCACAGAGACACCAGCACCCTCCACCCGCACAGAGACACCCGCACAGAGACACCCGCACAGAGACACCCGCACAGAGACACCCGCACAGAGACACCCGCTCCCTCCCCCCGCACAGAGACACCCGCAAAGAGACACCCGCACAGAGACACCCGCACCCTCTCCCCGCGCAGAGACACCCGCACCCTTTCCCCGCACAGAGACACCAGCACCCTCCACCCGCACAGAGACACCCGCACAGAGACACCCGCACAGAGACACCCGCACAGAGACACCAGCACCCTCCACCCGCACAGAGACACCCGCACAGAGACACCCGCACAGAGACACCCGCACAGAGACACCCGCTCCCTCCCCCCGCACAGAGACACCCGCAAAGAGACACCCGCAGCCTCCACCCGCACAGAGACACCCGCACCCTCTCCCCGCACAGAGACACCAGCACCCTCCACCCGCACAGAGACACCCGCACAGAGACACCCGCACAGAGACACCCGCACAGAGACACCCGCACCCTCCACCCGCACAGAGACACCCGCACGCTCCACCCGCACAGAGACACCCGCACAGAGACACCCGCACAGAGACACCCGCACAGAGACACCAGCACAGAGACACCCGCACAGAGACACCCGCTCTCTCCCCCCGCACAGAGACACCCGCAAAGAGATACCCGCACCCTCCACCCGCACAGAGACACCCGCACCCTCTCCCCGCACAGAGACACCAGCACCCTCCACCCGCACAGAGACATCCGCACCCTCTCCCCGCACAGAGACACTCGCACAGAGGCACCCGCACAGATACACCCGCACAGATACACCCGCACAGAGACACCCGCACAGAGACTCCCGCACAGAGACACCCGCACAGAGACACCCGCACAGAGGCACTCGCACAGAGGCACCCGCACAGAGGCACCCGCACAGAGGCACCCGCTCAGACGCACCCGCACAGACGCACCCGCACAGACGCACCCGCACAGAGGCACCCGCACAGAGGCACCCGCACAGAGGCACCCGCACAGAGACACCCGCACAGAGACACCCGCACAGAGACACCCGCACAGAGACACCCGTACAGAGACTCCCACAACCTCCACCCGCACAGAGACACCCGCACAGAAACACCCGCACCCTCCACCCGCACAGAGACACCCCCACAGAGACACCCCCACAGAGACACCCCCACAGAGACACTCGCACCCTCCACCCGCACAGAGACACCCTCAAAGAGACACCCGCACCCTCCACCCACACAGAGACACCCGCACCCTCCACCCGCACAGAGACACCCGCACCCTCCACCCGCACAGAGACACCCGCACCCTCCACCCGCACAGAGACACCCGCACCCTCCACCCGCACAGAGACACTCGCACAGAGACACCCGCACAGAGACACTCGCACAGAGACACCCGCACCCTCCACCCGCACAGAGACACCCGCACCCTCCACCCGCACAGAGACACCCGCACAGAGACACCCGCACAGAGACACTCGCACAGAGACACCCGCACCCTCCAACCGCACAGAGACACCCGCACCCTCCCCCTGCACAGAGACACCCGCACCCTCTCCCTGCACAGAGACACCCGCTCCCTCCCCCCCGCACAGAGACACCCGCACCCTCCCCCCGCACAGAGACACCCGCAGCCTCTCCCTGCAGAGACACCAGCACCCTCCACCCGCACAGAGACACCCGCACAGAGACACCCGCGCCCTCCACCCGCACAGAGACACCCGCATAGAGACACCCGCACAGAGGCACCCGCACCCTCCACTCGCACAGAGACACCCGCACCCTCCACCCGCACAGAGACACCCGCACCCTCCCCCCGCACAGAGACATCCGCACAGAGGCACCCGCACCCTCCACCCGCACCCTCCACCCGCACCCTCCACCCGCACAGAGGCACCCGCACAGAGGCACCCGCACAGAGGCACCCGCACAGAGGCACCCGCACAGACACACCCGCACCCTCCCCCCGCACAGAGACACCCGCACCCTCCACCCGCACAGAGACACCCGCACAGATACACCCGCACACAGACACCCGCACACAGACACCCGCACCTTCCACCCGCTCAGAGACACTCGCACAGAGACACCCACACCCTCCACCCGCGCAGAGACACCCGCACCCTCCACCCGCACAGAGACACCCGCACCCTCTCCCCGCACAGAGACACCCGCACAGAGACTCCCGCACAGAGACTCCCGCACAGAGACTCCCGCACAGAGACTCCCGCACCCTCTCCCCGCACAGAGACACCCGCACAGAGACTCCCGCACAGAGACTCCCGCACAGAGACACCCGCACAGAGACACCCGCACAGAGACACCCGCTCCCTCGCCCCGCACAGAGGCACCCGCACAGAGACACCCGCACAGAGACACCCGCTCCCTCCCCCCGCACAGAGACACCCGCACAGAGACACCCGCTCCCTCCCCCCGCACAGAGACACCCGCACAGAGACACCCGCACCTTCCACCCGCACAGAGACACCCGCACAGAGACACCCGCACAGAGACACCCGCTCCCTCGCCCCGCACAGAGACACCCGCACAGAGACACCCGCACAGAGACACCCGCTCCCTCCTCCCGCACAGAGACACCCGCACAGAGACACCCGCACCTTCCACCCGCACAGAGACTCCCGCACAGAGACTCCCGCACAGAGCCACCCGCACAGAGACACCCGCACAGAGACACCCGCTCCCTCGCCCCGCACAGAGACACCCGCACAGAGACACCCGCACAGAGACACCCGCTCCCTCCCCCCGCACAGAGACACCCGCACAGAGACACCCGCTCCCTCCCCCCGCACAGAGACACCCGCACAGAGACACCCGCACCTTCCACCCGCACAGAGACACCCGCACAGAGACTCCCGCACAGGGACTCCCGCACAGAGACACCCGCACAGAGACACCCGCACAGAGACACCCGCTCCCTCGCCCCGCACAGAGACACCCGCACAGAGACAGCCGCTCCCTCCCCCCGCACAGAGACACCCGCACAGAGACACCCGCTCCCTCCCCCCGCACAGAGACACCCGCACAGAGACACCCGCACCTTCCACCCGCACAGAGACACCCGCACAGAGACACCCGCACAGAGACACCCGCTCCCTCCCCCCGCACAGAGACACCCGCACCCTCCACTCGCACAGAGACACCCACACAGAGACACCCGCACCCTCCACCCGCACAGAGACATCCGCACAGAGACACCCGCACAGAGACACCCGCACAGAGACACCCGCACCCTCCACCCGCACAGAGACACCCGCACCCTCTCCTCGCACAGAGACACCCGCACAGAGACACTCGCACAGAGACACCCGCACAGAGACACCCGCACAGAGGCATCCGCACAGAGGCACCCGCACAGAGGCACCCGCACAGAGGAACCCGCACAGAGGAACCGGCACAGAGACACCGGCACAGAGGCACCCGCACAGAGGCACCCGCACAGAGACACCCGCACAGAGACACCCGCACAGAGACACCCGCACCCTCCCCCCGTACAGAGAAACCCGCACCCTCTCCTCGCACAGAGACACCCGCACAGAGACACTCGCACAGAGACACCCGCACCCTCCCCCCGCACAGAGACATCCGCACAGAGGCACCCGCACAGAGGCACCCGCACAGAGGCACCCGCACAGAGGAACCCGCACAGAGACACCCGCACAGAGACACCCGCACAGAGGCACCCGCACAGAGACACCCGCACAGAGACACCCGCACCCTCCCCCCGGACAGAGAAACCCGCACCCTCCCCCGCACAGAGACACCCGCACAGAGACACCCGCACAGAGACACCCGCACAGAGACACGCGCTCCCTCCCCCCGCACAGAGACACCCGCACCCTCCACTCACACAGAGACACCCGCACAGAGACACCCGCACAGAGACACCCGCACCCTCCACCCGCACAGAGACATCCGCACAGAGACACCCGCACAGAGACACCCGCACAGAGACACCCGCACAGAGACACCCGCACCCTCCACCCGCACAGAGACACCCGCACCCTCTCCCCGCACAGAGACACCCGCACAGAGGCACCCGCACAGAGGCACCCGCACAGAGGCACCCGCACAGAGACACCCGCACAGAGGCACCCGCACAGAGGCACCCGCACGGAGACACCCGCACGGAGACACCCGCACAGAGGCACCCGCACAGAGGCACCCGCACAGAGGCACCCGCACAGAGGCACCCGCACAGGCACCCGCACAGAGACACCCGCACAGAGACACCCGCACCCTCCCCCCGTACAGAGAAACCCGCACCCTCCCCCGCACAGAGACACCCGCACAGAGACACCCGCACAGAGACAGCCGCACCCTCCACCCGCACAGAGACACCCGCACAGAGACACCCGCACAGAGACACCCGCACCCTCCCCCCGTACAGAGACACCCGCACCCTCCACCCGCACAGAGTCACCCGCACAGAGACACCCGCACAGAGACACCCGCACCCTCCACCTGCACAGAGACACCCGCACAGAGACACCCGCACAGAGACACCCGCACAGAGACACCCGCACCCTCCACCCGCACAGAGACACTCGCACAGAGACACCCGCACAGAGACACCCGCACCCTCCACCCGCACAGAGACACTCGCACAGAGACACCCGCACAGAGACACCCGCACAGAGACACCCGCAGAGAGACACCCGCAGAGAGACACCCGCTCCCTCCCCCAGCACAGAGACACACGCAAAGAGATACCCGCACCCTCCACCCGCACAGAGACACCCGCACCCTCTCCCCGCACAGAGACACTCGCACCCTCCACCCGCACAGAGACACCCGCACAGAGACACCCGCTCCCTCCCCCCGCACAGAGACACCAGCACAGAGACACCCGCACAGAGACACCAGCACCCTCCACCCGCACAGAGACACCCGCACAGAGACACCCGCACAGAGACACCCGCACAGAGACACCCGCTCCCTCCCCCCGCACAGAGACACCCGCACCCTCCACCCGCACAGAGACACCCGCACAGAGACACCCGCTCCCTCCCCCCGCACAGAGACACCAGCACAGAGACACCCGCACAGAGACACCAGCACCCTCCACCCGCACAGAGACACCCGCACAGAGACACCCGCACAGAGACACCCGCTCCCTCCCCCCGCACAGAGACACCCGCAAAGAGACACCCGCACGCTCTCCCCGCACAGAGACACCAGCACCCTCCACCCGCACAGAGACACCCGCACAGAGACACCCGCACAGAGACACTCGCACAGAGACACCCGCACAGAGACACTCGCACAGAGACACCCGCACAGAGACACCCGCACCCTCCACCCGCACAGAGACACTCGCACAGAGACACCCGCACAGAGACACCCGCACAGAGACACCCGCAGAGAGACACCCGCACAGAGACACCCGCTCCCTCCCCCAGCACAGAGACACACGCAAAGAGATACCCGCACCCTCCACCCGCACAGAGACACCCGCACCCTCTCCCCGCACAGAGACACCAGCACCTTCCACCCGCACAGAGACACCCGCACCCTCTCCCCGCACAGAGACACCCGCACAGAGGCACCCGCACAGAGGCACCCGCACAGAGGCACCCGCACAGAGGCACCCGCACAGCGGCACCCGCACAGACGCACCCGCACAGACGCACCCGCACAGAGGCACCCGCACGGACACACCCGCACAGAGACACCCGCACAGAGACACCCGCACAGAGACACCCGCACAGAGACACCCGCACAGAGACACCCGCACAGAGACACCCACAACCTCCACCCGCACAGAGACACCCGCACAGAGACACCCGCACAGAGACACCCGCACCCTCCACCCGCACAGAGACACCCGCAGAGACACCCCCACAGAGACAACCGCACAGAGACACTCGCACCCTCCACCCGCACAGAGACACCCTCAAAGAGACACCCGCACCCTCCACCCGCACAGAGACACCCGCACCCTCCACCCGCACAGAGACACCCGCACCCTCCACCCGCACAGAGACACCCGCACCCTCCACCCGCACAGAGACACCCGCACAGAGACACCCGCACAGAGACACTCGCACAGAGACACCCGCACCCTCCACCCGCACAGAAACACCCGCACAGAAACACCCGCACCCTCCACCCGCACAGAGACACCCGCACAGAGACACGCGCACAGAGCCACCCGCACAGAGACACCCGCACAGAGACACTCGCACAGAGACACCCGCACCCTCCACCCGCACAGCGACACCCGCACCCTCCCCCTGCACAGAGACACCCGCACCCTCTCCCCGCACAGAGACACCCGCTCCCTCCCCCCCGCACAGAGACACCCGCACCCTCCCCCCGCACAGAGACACCCGGACCCTCTCCCTGCACAGACACCAGCACCCTCCACCCGCACAGAGACACCCGCACAGAGACACCCGCTCCCTCCACCCGCACAGAGACACCCGCACAGAGACACCCGCACAGAGGCACCCGCACCCTCCACTCGCACAGAGACACCCGCACCCTCCCCCCGCACAGAGACACCCGCACCCTCCCCCCGCACAGAGACATCCGCACAGAGGCACCCGCACCCTCCACCCGCACCCTCCACCCGCACAGAGACACCCGCACCCTCCACCCGCACAGAGGCACCCGCACAGAGGCACCCGCACAGAGGCACCCGCACAGAGGCACCCGCACAGAGACACCCGCACAGAGACACCCGCACAGAGACACCCGCACCCTCCCCCCGCACAGAGACACCCGCACCCTCCACCCGCACAGATACACCCGCACACAGACACCCGCACACAGACACCCGCACACAGACACCCGCACACAGACACCCGCACACAGATACCCGCACACAGACATCCGCACCTTCCACCCGCACCTTCCACCCGCTCAGAGACACTCGCACAGAGACACCCGCACCCTCCACCCGCGCAGAGACACCCGCACCCTCCACCCGCACAGAGACACCCGCACCCTCTCCCCGCACAGAGACACCCGCACAGAGACTCCCGCACAGAGACTCCCGCACAGAGACTCCCGTACAGAGACACCCGTACCCTCTCCCCGCACAGAGACACCAGCACCCTCTCCCCGCACAGAGACACCCGCACCCTCTCCCCGCACAGAGACACCCGCACCCTCCACCCGCACAGAGACACCCGCACAGAGACACCCGCACAGAGACACCCGCACAGAGACACCCGCTCCCTCCCCCCGCTCAGAGACGCCCGCACAGAGACACCCGCACAGAGACACCCGCTCCCTCCCCCCGCACAGAGACACCCGCACAGAGACACCCGCACAGAGACACCCGCTCCCTCCCCCCGCACAGAGACACCCGCACAGAGACACCCACACCTTCCACCCGCACAGAGACACCCGCACAGAGACACCCGCACAGAGACACCCGCACAGAGACACCCGCTCCCTCCCCCCGCACAGAGACACCCGCACAGAGACACCCACACCTTCCACCCGCACAGAGACACCCACACCTTCCACCCGCACAGAGACACCCGCACAGAGACACCCGCACAGAGACACCCGCTCCCTCCCCCCGCACAGAGACACCGGCACCCTCCAATTGCACAGAGACACCCACACAGAGACACCCGCACCCTCCACCCGCACAGAGACATCCGCACAGAGACACCCGCACAGAGACACCCGCACCCTCCACCCGCACAGAGACACCCGCACAGAGACACCCGCACAGAGACACTCGCACAGAGACACCCGCACCCTCCCCCCGCACAGAGACATCCGCACAGAGGCACCCGCACAGAGGCACCCGCACAGAGGCACCCGCACAGAGGCACCCGCACAGAGACACCCGCACCCTCCCCCCGTACAGAGAAACCCGCACCCTCCCCCGCACAGAGACACCCGCACCCTCCACCCGCACAGAGTCACCCGCACAGAGACACCCGCACCCTCCACCCGCACAGAGTCACCCGCACAGAGACACCCGCACAGAGACACCCGCACCCTCCACCCGCACAGAGACACCCGCACCCTCCACCCGCAGAGAGACACCCGCACAGAGACACCCGCACAGAGACACCCGCACCCTCCACCCGCACAGAGACACCCGCACAGAGACACCCGCACAGAGACACCCGCACCCTCCACCCGTACAGAGACACCCGCACAGAGACACCCGCACAGAGACACCCGCACAGAGACACCCGCACAGAGACACCCGCACCCTCCACCCGCACAGAGACACCCGCACAGAGACACCCGCACCCTCCAACCGCTCACTCCACCCGCACGGAGACACCCGCACCCTCCACCCGCACAGAGACACCTACACAGAGACACCCGCACCCTCCACCCGCACGGAGACACCCGCACGGAGACACCCGCACGGAGACACCCGCACCCTCCACCTGCACCCTCCACCCGCACAGAGACACCCGCACAGAGACACCCGCACAGAGACACCCGCACAGAGACACCCGCACCCTCCCCCCGTACAGAGAAACCCGCACCCTCCCCCGCACAGAGACACCCGCACAGAGACACCCGCACAGAGACACCCGCACCCTCCACCCGCACACAGTCACCCGCACAGAGACACCCGCACCCTCCACCCGCACAGAGTCACCCGCACAGAGACACCCGCACCCTCCACCCGCTCAGAGTCACCCGCACCCTCCACCCGCACAGAGACACCCGCACCCTCCACCCGCACAGAGACACCCGCACCCTCCACCCGCACAGAGACACCCGCACAGAGACACCCGCACAGAGATACCCGCACCCTCCACCCGCACAGAGTCACCCGCACAGAGACACCCGCACCCTCCACCCGCACAGAGTCACCCGCACAGAGACACCCGCACCCTCCACCCGCTCAGAGTCACCCGCACCCTCCACCCGCACAGAGACACCCGCACCCTCCACCCGCACAGAGACACCCGCACCCTCCACCCGCACAGAGACACCCGCACAGAGACACCCGCACCCTCCACCCGCACAGAGACACCCGCTCCCTCCCCCCGCACAGAGACACCCGCACAGAGACACCCGCTCCCTCCCCCCGCACAGAGACACCCGAACAGAGACACCCGCACAGAGACACCCACACCTTCCACCCGCACAGAGACACCCGCACAGAGACACCCGCACAGAGACACCCGCACAGAGACACCCGCTCCCTCCCCCCGCACAGAGACACCCGCACCCTCCACTCACACAGAGACACCCGCACAGAGACACCCGCACAGAGACACCCGCACCCTCCACCCGCACAGAGACATCCGCACAGAGACACCCGCACAGAGACACCCGCACAGAGACACCCGCACCCTCCACCCGCACAGAGACACCTGCACCCTCTCCCCGCACAGGGACACCCGCACAGAGACACCCGCACAGAGACACCCGCACAGAGGCACCCGCACAGAGGCACCGGCACAGATGCACCCGCACAGAGGCACCCGCACAGAGGCACCCGCACAGAGGCACCCGCACAGAGACACCCGCACAGAGACACCCGCACCCTCCCCCCGTACAGAGAAACCCGCACCCTCCTCCGCACAGAGACACCCGCACAGAGACACCCGCACAGAGACACCCGCACCCTCCACCCGCACAGAGACACCCGCACAGAGACACCCGCACAGAGACACCCGCACCCTCCCCCCGTACAGAGACACCCGCACCCTCCACCCGCACAGAGTCACCCGCACAGAGACACCCGCGCAGAGACACACGCACAGAGACACCCGCACCCTCCACCCGCACAGAGACACCCGCACCCTCCACCCGCACAGAGACACCCGCACAGAGACACCCGCACCCTCCACCCGCACAGAGACACCCGCACAGAGACACCCGCACAGAGACACCCGCTCCCTCCCCCCGCACAGAGACACCCGCACCCTCCACCCGCACAGAGACACCCGCACAGAGACACCCGCACCCTCCCCCCGCAGAGAGACACCCGCACCCTTTCCCCGCACAGAGACACCAGCACCCTCCACCCGCACAGAGACACCCGCACAGAGACACCCGCACAGAGACACCCGCACAGAGACACCAGCACCGTCCACCCGCACAGAGACACCCGCACAGAGACACCCGCTCCCTCCCCCCGCACAGAGACACCCGCAAAGAGACACCCGCACCCTCCACCCGCACAGAGACACCCGCACCCTCTCCCCGCACAGAGACACCAGCACCCTCCACCCGCACAGAGACACCCGCACAGAGACACCCGCACAGAGACACCCGCACAGAGACACTCGCACAGAGACACCCGCACAGAGACACTCGCACAGAGACACCCGCACAGAGACACCCGCACCCTCCACCCGCACAGAGACACCCGCACCCTCCACCCGCACAGAGACACTCGCACAGAGACACCCGCACAGAGACACCCGCACAGAGACACCCGCTCCCTCCCCCCGCACAGAGACACCCGCAAAGAGATACCCGCACCCTCCACCCGCACAGAGACACCCGCACCCTCTCCCCGCACAGAGACACCAGCACCCTCCACCCGCACAGAGACACCCGCACCCTCTCCCCGCACAGAGACACTCGCACAGAGGCACCAGCACAGAGACACCCGCACCCTCCACCCGCACAGAGTCACCCGCACAGAGACACCCGCACCCTCCACCCGCACAGAGTCACCCGCACAGAGACACCCGCACCCTCCACCCGCACAGAGTCACCCGCACCCTCCACCCGCACAGAGACACCCGCACCCTCCACCCGCACAGAGACACCTGCACCCTCCACCCGCACAGAGACACCCGCACAGAGACACCCGCACCCTCCACCCGCACAGAGACACCCGCTCCCTCCCCCCGCACAGAGACACCCGCACAGAGACACCCGCTCCCTCCCCCCGCACAGAGACACCCGAACAGAGACACCCGCACAGAGACACCCACACCTTCCACCCGCACAGAGACACCCGCACAGAGACACCCGCACAGAGACACCCGCACAGAGACACCCGCACAGAGACACCCGCTCCCTCCCCCCGCACAGAGACACCCGCACCCTCCACCCGCACAGAGACATCCGCACAGAGACACCCGCACAGAGACACCCGCACAGAGACACCCGCACCCTCCACCCGCACAGACACCTGCACCCTCTCCCCGCACAGGGACACCCGCACAGAGACACCCGCACAGAGGCACCCGCACAGAGGCACCCGCACAGAGGCACCCGCACAGAGGCACCCGCACAGATGCACCCGCACAGAGGCACCCGCACAGAGGCACCCGCACAGAGGCACCCGCACAGAGACACCCGCACAGAGACACCCGCACCCTCCCCCCGTACAGAGAAACCCGCACCCTCCTCCGCACAGAGACACCCGCACAGAGACACCCGCACAGAGACACCCGCACCCTCCACCCGCACAGAGACACCCGCACAGAGACACCCGCACAGAGACACCCGCACCCTCCCCCCGTACAGAGACACCCGCACCCTCCACCCGCACAGAGTCACCCGCACGGAGACACCCGCACAGAGACACACGCACAGAGACACCCGCACCCTCCACCCGCACAGAGACACCCGCACCCTCCACCCGCACAGAGACACCCGCACAGAGACACCCGCACCCTCCACCCGCACAGAGACACCCGCACAGAGACACCCGCACAGAGACACCCGCTCCCTCCCCCCGCACAGAGACACCCGCACCCTCCACCCGCACAGAGACACCCGCACAGAGACACCCGCACCCTCCCCCCGCAGAGAGACACCCGCACCCTTTCCCCGCACAGAGACACCAGCACCCTCCACCCGCACAGAGACACCCGCACAGAGACACCCGCACAGAGACACCCGCACAGAGACACCAGCACCGTCCACCCGCACAGAGACACCCGCACAGAGACACCCGCTCCCTCCCCCCGCACAGAGACAGCCGCAAAGAGACACCCGCACCCTCCACCCGCACAGAGACACCCGCACCCTCTCCCCGCACAGAGACACCAGCACCCTCCACCCGCACAGAGACACCCGCACAGAGACACCCGCACAGAGACACCCGCACAGAGACACTCGCACAGAGACACCCGCACAGAGACACTCGCACAGAGACACCCGCACAGAGACACCCGCACCCTCCACCCGCACAGAGACACCCGCACCCTCCACCCGCACAGAGACACTCGCACAGAGACACCCGCACAGAGACACCCGCACAGAGACACCCGCTCCCTCCCCCCGCACAGAGACACCCGCAAAGAGATACCCGCACCCTCCACCCGCACAGAGACACCCGCACCCTCTCCCCACACAGAGACACCAGCACCCTCCACCCGCACAGAGACACCCGCACCCTCTCCCCGCACAGAGACACTCGCACAGAGGCACCAGCACAGATACACCCGCACAGAGACACCAACACAGAGATTCCCGCACAGAGACTCCCGCACAGAGACACCCGCACAGAGGCACCCGCACAGAGGCACCCGCACAGAGGCACCCGTACAGACGCACCCGCACAGACGCACCCGCACAGACGCACCCGCACAGACGCACCCGCACAGAGGCACCCGCACGGACACACCCGCACAGAGACACCCGCACAGAGACACCCGCACAGAGACACCCGCACCCTCCACCCGTACAGAGACACCCGCACAGAGACACCCGCACAGAGACACCCGCACAGAGACACCCGCACAGAGACACCCGCACCCTCCACCCGCACAGAGACACCCGCACAGAGACACCCGCACCCTCCAACCGCTCACTCCACCCGCACGGAGACACCCGCACCCTCCACCCGCACAGAGACACCTACACAGAGACACCCGCACCCTCCACCCGCACGGAGACACCCGCACGGAGACACCCGCACGGAGACACCCGCACCCTCCACCTGCACCCTCCACCCGCACAGAGACACCCGCACAGAGACACCCGCACAGAGACACCCGCACAGAGACACCCGCACCCTCCCCCCGTACAGAGAAACCCGCACCCTCCCCCGCACAGAGACACCCGCACAGAGACACCCGCACAGAGACACCCGCACCCTCCACCCGCACACATTCACCCGCACAGAGACACCCGCACCCTCCACCCGCACAGAGTCACCCGCACAGAGACACCCGCACCCTCCACCCGCTCAGAGTCACCCGCACCCTCCACCCGCACAGAGACACCCGCACCCTCCACCCGCACAGAGACACCCGCACCCTCCACCCGCACAGAGACACCCGCACAGAGACACCCGCACAGAGATACCCGCACCCTCCACCCGCACAGAGTCACCCGCACAGAGACACCCGCACCCTCCACCCGCACAGAGTCACCCGCACAGAGACACCCGCACCCTCCACCCGCTCAGAGTCACCCGCACCCTCCACCCGCACAGAGACACCCGCACCCTCCACCCGCACAGAGACACCCGCACCCTCCCCCCGCACAGAGACACCCGCACAGAGACACCCGCACCCTCCACCCGCACAGAGACACCCGCTCCCTCCCCCCGCACAGAGACACCCGCACAGAGACACCCGCTCCCTCCCCCCGCACAGAGACACCCGAACAGAGACACCCGCACAGAGACACCCACACCTTCCACCCGCACAGAGACACCCGCACAGAGACACCCGCACAGAGACACCCGCACAGAGACACCCGCTCCCTCCCCCCGCACAGAGACACCCGCACCCTCCACTCACACAGAGACACCCGCACAGAGACACCCGCACAGAGACACCCGCACCCTCCACCCGCACAGAGACATCCGCACAGAGACACCCGCACAGAGACACCCGCACAGAGACACCCGCACCCTCCACCCGCACAGAGACACCTGCACCCTCTCCCCGCACAGGGACACCCGCACAGAGACACCCGCACAGAGACACCCGCACAGAGGCACCCGCACAGAGGCACCGGCACAGATGCACCCGCACAGAGGCACCCGCACAGAGGCACCCGCACAGAGGCACCCGCACAGAGACACCCGCACAGAGACACCCGCACCCTCCCCCCGTACAGAGAAACCCGCACCCTCCTCCGCACAGAGACACCCGCACAGAGACACCCGCACAGAGACACCCGCACCCTCCACCCGCACAGAGACACCCGCACAGAGACACCCGCACAGAGACACCCGCACCCTCCCCCCGTACAGAGACACCCGCACCCTCCACCCGCACAGAGTCACCCGCACAGAGACACCCGCGCAGAGACACACGCACAGAGACACCCGCACCCTCCACCCGCACAGAGACACCCGCACCCTCCACCCGCACAGAGACACCCGCACAGAGACACCCGCACCCTCCACCCGCACAGAGACACCCGCACAGAGACACCCGCACAGAGACACCCGCTCCCTCCCCCCGCACAGAGACACCCGCACCCTCCACCCGCACAGAGACACCCGCACAGAGACACCCGCACCCTCCCCCCGCAGAGAGACACCCGCACCCTTTCCCCGCACAGAGACACCAGCACCCTCCACCCGCACAGAGACACCCGCACAGAGACACCCGCACAGAGACACCAGCACCGTCCACCCGCACAGAGACACCCGCACAGAGACACCCGCTCCCTCCCCCCGCACAGAGACACCCGCAAAGAGACACCCGCACCCTCCACCCGCACAGAGACACCCGCACCCTCTCCCCGCACAGAGACACCAGCACCCTCCACCCGCACAGAGACACCCGCACAGAGACACCCGCACAGAGACACCCGCACAGAGACACTCGCACAGAGACACCCGCACAGAGACACTCGCACAGAGACACCCGCACAGAGACACCCGCACCCTCCACCCGCACAGAGACACCCGCACCCTCCACCCGCACAGAGACACTCGCACAGAGACACCCGCACAGAGACACCCGCACAGAGACACCCGCTCCCTCCCCCCGCACAGAGACACCCGCAAAGAGATACCCGCACCCTCCACCCGCACAGAGACACCCGCACCCTCTCCCCGCACAGAGACACCAGCACCCTCCACCCGCACAGAGACACCCGCACCCTCTCCCCGCACAGAGACACTCGCACAGAGGCACCAGCACAGAGACACCCGCACCCTCCACCCGCACAGAGTCACCCGCACAGAGACACCCGCACCCTCCACCCGCACAGAGTCACCCGCACAGAGACACCCGCACCCTCCACCCGCACAGAGTCACCCGCACCCTCCACCCGCACAGAGACACCCGCACCCTCCACCCGCACAGAGACACCTGCACCCTCCACCCGCACAGAGACACCCGCACAGAGACACCCGCACCCTCCACCCGCACAGAGACACCCGCTCCCTCCCCCCGCACAGAGACACCCGCACAGAGACACCCGCTCCCTCCCCCCGCACAGAGACACCCGAACAGAGACACCCGCACAGAGACACCCACACCTTCCACCCGCACAGAGACACCCGCACAGAGACACCCGCACAGAGACACCCGCACAGAGACACCCGCTCCCTCCCCCCGCACAGAGACACCCGCACCCTCCACTCACACAGAGACACCCGCACAGAGACACCCGCACAGAGACACCCGCACCCTCCACCCGCACAGAGACATCCGCACAGAGACACCCGCACAGAGACACCCGCACAGAGACACCCGCACCCTCCACCCGCACAGAGACACCTGCACCCTCTCCCCGCACAGGGACACCCGCACAGAGACACCCGCACAGAGGCACCCGCACAGAGGCACCCGCACAGAGGCACCCGCACAGATGCACCCGCACAGAGGCACCCGCACAGAGGCACCCGCACAGAGGCACCCGCACAGAGACACCCGCACAGAGACACCCGCACCCTCCCCCCGTACAGAGAAACCCGCACCCTCCTCCGCACAGAGACACCCGCACAGAGACACCCGCACAGAGACACCCGCACCCTCCACCCGCACAGAGACACCCGCACAGAGACACCCGCACAGAGACACCCGCACCCTCCCCCCGTACAGAGACACCCGCACCCTCCACCCGCACAGAGTCACCCGCACGGAGACACCCGCACAGAGACACACGCACAGAGACACCCGCACCCTCCACCCGCACAGAGACACCCGCACCCTCCACCCGCACAGAGACACCCGCACAGAGACACCCGCACCCTCCACCCGCACAGAGACACCCGCACAGAGACACCCGCACAGAGACACCCGCTCCCTCCCCCCGCACAGAGACACCCGCACCCTCCACCCGCACAGAGACACCCGCACAGAGACACCCGCACCCTCCCCCCGCAGAGAGACACCCGCACCCTTTCCCCGCACAGAGACACCAGCACCCTCCACCCGCACAGAGACACCCGCACAGAGACACCCGCACAGAGACACCCGCACAGAGACACCAGCACCGTCCACCCGCACAGAGACACCCGCACAGAGACACCCGCTCCCTCCCCCCGCACAGAGACAGCCGCAAAGAGACACCCGCACCCTCCACCCGCACAGAGACACCCGCACCCTCTCCCCGCACAGAGACACCAGCACCCTCCACCCGCACAGAGACACCCGCACAGAGACACCCGCACAGAGACACCCGCACAGAGACACTCGCACAGAGACACCCGCACAGAGACACTCGCACAGAGACACCCGCACAGAGACACCCGCACCCTCCACCCGCACAGAGACACCCGCACCCTCCACCCGCACAGAGACACTCGCACAGAGACACCCGCACAGAGCCACCCGCACAGAGACACCCGCTCCCTCCCCCCGCACAGAGACACCCGCAAAGAGATACCCGCACCCTCCACCCGCACAGAGACACCCGCACCCTCTCCCCGCACAGAGACACCAGCACCCTCCACCCGCACAGAGACACCCGCACCCTCTCCCCGCACAGAGACACTCGCACAGAGGCACCAGCACAGATACACCCGCACAGAGACACCAACACAGAGATTCCCGCACAGAGACTCCCGCACAGAGACACCCGCACAGAGGCACCCGCACAGAGGCACCCGCACAGAGGCACCCGTACAGACGCACCCGCACAGACGCACCCGCACAGACGCACCCGCACAGACGCACCCGCACAGAGGCACCCGCACGGACACACCCGCACAGAGACACCCGCACAGAGACACCCGCACAGAGACACCCGCACAGAGACACCCGCACAGAGACACCCGCACAGAGACACGCGCACAGAGACACCCGCACAGAGACACCCGCACAGAGACACCCGCACAGAGACACCCGCACAGAGACACCCGCACAGAGACAACCGCACAGAGACACTCGCACCCTCCACCCGCACAGAGACACCCTCAAAGAGACACCCGCACCCTCCACCCGCACAGAGACACCCGCACCCTCCACCCGCACAGAGACACGCGCACCCTCCACCGGCACAGAGACACCCGCACCCTCCACCCGCACAGAGACACTCGCACAGAGACACCCGCACAGAGACACTCGCACAGAGACACCCGCACCCTCCACCCGCACAGAGACACCCGCACCCTCCACCCGCACAGAGACACCCGCACAGAGACACCCGCACAGAGACACCCGCACAGAGACACTCGCACAGAGACACCCGCACCCTCCACCCGCACAGAGACACCCGCACCCTCCCCCTGCACAGAGACACCCGCACCCTCTCCCCGCACAGAGACACCCGCTCCCTCCCCCCCGCACAGAGACACCCGCAACCTCCCCCGCACAGAGACACCCGCACCCTCTCCCTGCACAGACACCAGCACCCTCCACCCGCACAGAGACACCCGCACAGAGACACCCGCTCCCTCCACCCGCACAGAGACACCCGCACCCTCCACTCGCACAGAGACACCCGCACCCTCCACCCGCACAGAGACACCCGCACCCTCCCCCCGCACAGAGACACCCGCACAGAGACACCCGCACAGAGACACCCGCACCCTCCACCCGCACAGAGTCACCCGCACAGAGACACCCGCACCCTCCCCCCGTACAGAGACACCCGCACCCTCCACCCGCACAGAGTCACCCGCACAGAGAAACCCGCACAGAGACACCCGCACAGAGACACCCGCACCCTCCACCCGCACAGAGTCACCCGCACAGAAACACCCGCACCCTCCCCCCGTACAGAGACACCCGCACCCTCCACCCGCACAGAGTCACCCGCACAGAGACACCCGCACAGAGACACCCGCACAGAGACACCCGCACAGAGACACCCGCACAGAGACACCCGCACCCTCCCCCCGTACAGAGACACCCGCACCCTCCACCCGCACAGAGACACCCGCACAGAGACACCCGCACAGAGACACCCGCACAGAGACACCCGCTCCCTCCCCCCGCACAGACACCCGCACCCTCCACCCGCACAGAGACACCCGCACAGAGACACCCGCACCCTCCCCCCGCAGAGAGACACCCGCACCCTTTCCCCGCACAGAGACACCAGCACCCTCCACCCGCACAGAGACACCCGCACAGAGACACCCGCACAGAGACACCCGCACAGAGACACTCGCACAGAGACACCCGCACAGAGACACTCGCACAGAGACACCCGCACAGAGACACCCGCACCCTCCACCCGCACAGAGACACCCGCACCCTCCACCCGCACAGAGACACTCGCACAGAGACACCCGCACAGAGACACCCGCACAGAGACACCCGCACAGAGACACCCGCACAGAGAAACCCGCTCCCTCCCCCCGCACAGAGACACCCGCAAAGAGATACCCGCACCCTCCACCCGCACAGAGATACCCGCACCCTCTCCCCGCACAGAGACACCAGCACCCTCCACCCGCACAGAGACACCCGCACCCTCTCCCCGCACAGAGACACTCGCACAGAGGCACCAGCACAGATACACCCGCACAGAGACACCCGCACAGAGACTCCCGCACAGAGACTCCCGCACAGAGACACCCGCACAGAGGCACCCGCACAGAGGCACCCGCACAGAGGCACCCGTACAGACGCACCTGCACAGACGCACCCGCAGAGACGCACCCGCACAGACGCACCCGCACAGAGGCACCCGCACAGAGGCACCCGCACGGACGCACCCGCACAGAGACACCCGCACGGACGCACCCGCACAGAGACACCCGCACAGAGACACCCGCACAGAGACACCCGCACAGAGACACCCGCACAGAGACACCCGCACAGAGACACCCGCACAGAGACACCCGCACAGAGACACCCACAACCTCCACCCGCACAGAGACACACGCACAGAGACACCCGCACAGAGACACCCGCACCCTCCACCCGCACATAGACACCCGCACAGAGACACCCGCACAGAGACACCCCCACAGAGACAACCGCACAGAGACACTCGCACCCTCCACCCGCACAGAGACACCCTCAAAGAGACACCCGCACCCTCCACCCGCACAGAGACACCCGCACCCTCCACCCGCTCAGAGACACCCGCACCCTCCACCCGCACAGAGACACCCGCACCCTCCACCCGCACAGAGACACTCGCACAGAGACACCCGCACAGAGACACTCGCACAGAGACACCCGCACCCTCCACCCGCACAGAGACACCCGCACCCTCCACCCGCACAGAGACACCCGCACAGAGACACCCGCACAGAGACACTCGCACAGAGACACCCGCACCCTCCACCCGCACAGAGACACCCGCACCCTCCCCCTGCACAGAGACACCCGCACCCTCTCCCCGCACAGAGACACCCGCTCCCTCCCCCCCGCACAGAGACACCCGCACCCTCCCCCCGCACAGAGACACCCGCACCCTCTCCCTGCACAGACACCAGCACCCTCCACCCGCACAGAGACACCCGCACAGAGACACCCGCTCCCTCCACCCGCACAGAGACACCCGCACCCTCCACTCGCACAGAGACACCCGCACCCTCCACCCGCACAGAGACACCCGCACCCTCCCCCCGCACAGAGACACCCGCACAGAGACACCCGCACAGAGACACCCGCACCCTCCACCCGCACAGAGTCACCCGCACAGAGACACCCGCACCCTCCCCCCGTACAGAGACACCCGCACCCTCCACCCGCACAGAGTCACCCGCACAGAGACACCCGCACAGAGACACCCGCACAGAGACACCCGCACCCTCCACCCGCACAGAGACACCCGCACCCTCCACCCGCACAGAGACACCCGCACAGAGACACCCGCACAGAGACACCCGCAACCTCCACCCGCACAGAGACACCCGCACAGAGACACCCGCACCCTCCACCCGTACAGAGACACCCGCACAGAGAGACCCGCACAGAGAGACCCGCACAGAGACACCCGCACCCTCCACCCGCACAGAGACACCCGCACAGAGACACCCGCACCCTCCAACCGCTCACTCCACCCGCACGGAGACACCCGCACCCTCCACCCGCACAGAGACACCCGCACAGAGACACCCGCACCCTCCACCCGCACAGAGACACCCGCACGGAGACACCCGCACGGAGACACCCGCACGGAGACACCCGCACCCTCCACCTGCACCCTCCACCCGCACAGAGACACCCGCACAGAGACACCCGCACAGAGACACCCGCACAGAGACACCCGCACAGAGACACCCGCACCCTCCCCCCGTACAGAGAAACCCGCACTCTCCCCCGCACAGAGACACCCGCACAGAGACACCCGCACAGAGACACCCGCACCCTCCACCCGCACAGAGTCACCCGCACAGAGACACCCGCACAGAGTCACCCGCACAGAGACACCCGCACCCTCCCCCCGCACAGAGTCACCCGCACAGAGACACCCGCACCCTCCACCCGCACAGAGTCACCCGCACAGAGACACCTGCACAGAGACACCCGCACCCTCCCCCCGCACAGAGACACCCGCACCCTCCACCCGCACAGAGACACCCGCACCCTCCACCCGCACAGAGACACCCGCACAGAGACACCCGCACCCTCCACCCGCACAGAGACACCCGCACAGAGACACCCGCTCCCTCCCCCCGCACAGAGACACCCGCACAGAGACACCCGCTCCCTCACCCCGCACAGAGACACCCGGACAGAGACACCCGCACAGAGACACCCACACCTTCCACCCGCACAGAGACACCCGCACAGAGACACCCGCTCCCTCCCCCCGCACAGAGACACCCGCACCCTCCACTCACACAGAGACACCCGCACAGAGACACCCGCACAGAGACACCCGCACCCTCCACCCGCACAGAGACATCCGCACAGAGACACCCGCACAGAGACACCCGCACCCTCCACCCGCACAGAGACACCCGCACCCTCTCCCCGCACAGAGACACCCGCACAGAGACACTCGCACAGAGACACCCGCACCCTCCCCCCGCACAGAGACATCCGCACAGAGGCACCCGCACAGAGGCACCCGCACAGAGACACCCGCACAGAGACACCCGCACAGAGACACCCGCACAGAGACACCCGCACAGAGACACCCGCACAGAGGCACCCGCACAGATGCACCCGCACAGAGGCACCCGCAGAGTGGCACCCGCACAGAGGCACCCGCACAGAGGCACCCGCACAGAGGCACCCGCACAGAGGCACCCCCACAGAGACACCCGCACCCTCCCCCCGTACAGAGAAACCCGCACCCTCCCCCGCACAGAGACACCCGCACAGAGACACCCGCACCCTCCACCCGCACAGAGACACCCGCACAGAGACACCCGCACCCTCCCCCCGTACAGAGACACCCGCACCCTCCACCCGCACAGAGTCACCCGCACAGAGACACCCGCACAGAGACACCCGCACAGAGACACCCGCACCCTCCACCCGCACAGAGACACCCGCACCCTCCACCCGCACAGAGACACCCGCACAGAGACACCCGCACAGAGACACCCGCACCCTCCACCCGCACAGAGACACCCGCACCCTCCCCCCGCAGAGAGACACCCGCACCCTTTCCCCGCACAGAGACACCAGCACCCTCCACCCGCACAGAGACACCTGCACAGAGACACCCGCACAGAGACACCCGCACAGAGACACCAGCACCCTCCACCCGCACAGAGACACCCGCTCAGAGACACCCGCTCCCTCCCCCCACACAGAGACACCCGCAAAGAGACACCCGCACACTCCACCCGCACAGAGACACCCGCACCCTCTCCCCGCACAGAGACACCAGCACCCTCCACCCGCACAGAGACACCCGCACAGAGACACCCGCACAGAGACACCCGCACAGAGACACTCGCACAGAGACACCCGCACAGAGACACTCGCACAGAGACACCCGCACAGAGACACCCGCACCCTCCACCCGCACAGAGACACCCGCACAGAGACACCCGCACAGAGACACCCGCACAGAGACACCCGCTCCCTCCCCCCGCACAGAGACACCCGCAAAGAGATACCCGCACCCTCCACCCGCACAGAGACACCCGCACCCTCTCCCCGCACAGAGACACCAGCACCCTCCACCCGCACAGAGACACCCGCACCCTCTCCCCGCACAGAGACACTCGCACAGAGGCACCAGCACAGATACACCCGCACAGAGACACCCGCACAGAGACTCCCGCACAGAGACACCCGCACAGAGACACCCGCACAGAGGCACCCGCACAGAGGCACCCGCACAGACGCACCCGCACAGAGGCACCCGCACGGACACACCCGCACAGAGACACCCGCACAGAGACACCCGCACAGAGACACCCGCACAGAGACACCCGCACGGAGACACCCGCACGGAGACACCCGCACGGAGACACCCGCACCCTCCACCCGCACAGAGACACCCGCACAGAGACACCCGCACAGAGACACCCGCACAGAGACACCCGCACAGAGACACCCGCACAGAGACACCCGCACAGAGACACCCGCACCCTGCCCCCGTACAGAGAAACCCGCACCCTCCCCCGCACTCTCCACCCGCACAGAGACACCCGCACAGAGACACCCGCACAGAGACACCCGCACCCTCCACCCGCACAGAGACACCCGCACCCTCCCCCCGCAGAGAGACACCCGCACCCTTTCCCCGCACAGAGACACCAGCACCCTCCACCCGCACAGAGACACCTGCACAGAGACACCCGCACAGAGACACCCGCACAGAGACACCAGCACCCTCCACCCGCACAGAGACACCCGCTCAGAGACACCCGCTCCCTCCCCCCACACAGAGACACCCGCAAAGAGACACCCGCACACTCCACCCGCACAGAGACACCCGCACCCTCTCCCCGCACAGAGACACCAGCACCCTCCACCCGCACAGAGACACCCGCACAGAGACACCCGCACAGAGACACCCGCACAGAGACACTCGCACAGAGACACCCGCACAGAGACACTCGCACAGAGACACCCGCACAGAGACACCCGCACCCTCCACCCGCACAGAGACACCCGCACAGAGACACCCGCACAGAGACACCCGCACAGAGACACCCGCTCCCTCCCCCCGCACAGAGACACCCGCAAAGAGATACCCGCACCCTCCACCCGCACAGAGACACCCGCACCCTCTCCCCGCACAGAGACACCAGCACCCTCCACCCGCACAGAGACACCCGCACCCTCTCCCCGCACAGAGACACTCGCACAGAGGCACCAGCACAGATACACCCGCACAGAGACACCCGCACAGAGACTCCCGCACAGAGACACCCGCACAGAGGCACCCGCACAGAGGCACCCGCACAGAGGCACCCGCACAGACGCACCCGCACAGAGGCACCCGCACGGACACACCCGCACAGAGACACCCGCACAGAGACACCCGCACAGAGACACCCGCACAGAGACACCCGCACAGAGACACCCGCACAGAGACACCCGCACAGAGACACCCGCACAGAGACACCCGCACAGCGACACCCGCACAGAAACACCCACAACCTCCACCCGCACAGAGACACACGCACAGAGACACCCGCACAGAGACACCCGCACAGAGACACCCGCACCCTCCACCCGCGCAGAGACACCCGCACAGAGTCACCCCCACAGAGACAACCGCACAGAGACACTCGCACCCTCCACCCGCACAGAGACACCCTCAAACAGACACCCGCACCCTCCACCCGCACAGAGACACCCGCACCCTCCACCCGCACAGAGACACCCGCACCCTCCACCCGCACAGAGTCACCCGCACCCTCCACCCGCACAGAGACACTCGCACAGAGACACCCGCACAGAGACACTCGCACAGAGACACCCGCACCCTCCACCCGCACAGAGACACCCGCACAATCCACCCGCACAGAGACACCCGCACAGAGACACCCGCACAGTGACACTCGCACAGAGACACCCGCACAGAGACACCCGCACCCTCCCCCTGCACAGAGACACCCGCACCCTCTCCCCGCACAGAGACACCCGCTCCCTCCCCCCCGCACAGAGACACCCGCACCCTCCCCCCGCACAGAGACACCCGCACCCTCTCCCTGCACAGACACCAGCACCCTCCACCCGCACAGAGACACCCGCACAGAGACACCCGCTCCCTCCACCCGCACAGAGACACCCGCACAGAGACACCCGCACAGAGGCACCCGCACCCTCCACTCGCACAGAGACACCCGCACCCTCCACCCGCACAGAGACACCCGCACCCTCCCCGCGCACAGAGACATCCGCACAGAGACACCCGCACAGAGACACCCGCACCCTCCACCCGCACAGAGGCACCCGCACAGAGGCACCCGCACAGAGGCACCCGCACAGAGGCACCCGCACAGAGGCACCTGCACAGAGACACCCGCACAGAGACACCCGCACAGACACACCCGCACCCTCCCCCCGCACAGAGACACCCGCACCCTCCACCCGCACAGATACACCCGCACACAGACACCCGCACACAGACACCTGCACACAGACACCCGCACACAGACACCCGCACACAGACACCCGCACCTTCCACCCGCTCAGAAACACTCGCACAGAGACACCCGCACCCTCCACCCGCGCAGAGACACCCGCACACTCCACCCGCGCAGAGACACCCGCACCCTCTCCCCGCACAGAGACACCCGCACAGAGACTCCCGCACAGAGACTCCCGCACAGAGACACCCGCACCCTCTCCCCGCACAGAGACACCAGCACCCTCTCCCCGCACAGAGACACCCGCACCCTCCACCCGCACAGAGACACCCGCACAGAGACACCCGCACAGAGACACCCGCAAAGAGACACCCGCACAGAAACACCCGGTCCCTCCCCCCGCACAGAGACACCCGCACAGAGACACCCGCTCCCTCCCCCCGCACAGAGACACCCGCACAGGGACACCCGCACAGAGACACCCGCTCCCTCCCCCCGCACAGAGATACCCGCACAGAGACACCCGCTCCCTCCCCCCGCACAGAGACACCCGCACAGAGACACCCGCACCCTCCACTCGCACAGAGACACCCACACAGAGACACCCGCACCCTACACCCGCACAGAGACATCCGCACAGAGACACCCGCACAGAGACACCCGCACAGAGACACCTGCACAGAGACACCCGCACCCTCCACCCGCACAGAGACACCCGCACCCTCTCCCCGCACAGAGACACCCGCACAGAGACACTCGCACAGAGACACCCGCACCCTCCCCCCGCACAGAGACATCCGCACAGAGGCACGCGCACAGAGGCACCCGCACAGAGGCACCCCCACAGAGGCACCCGCACAGAGGCACCCGCACAGGCACCCGCACAGAGGCACCCGCACAGAGACACCCGCACAGAGACACCCGCACCCTCCCCCCGTACAGAGAAACCCGCACCCTCCCCCGCACAGAGACACCCGCACAGAGACACCCGCACAGAGACCCCCGCACAGAGACACCCGCACCCTCCACCCGCACAGAGACACCCGCACCCTCCACCCGCACAGAGACACCCGCACAGAGACACCCGCACCCTCCACCCGCACAGAGACACCCGCACGGAGACACCCGCACGGAGACACCCGCACGGAGACACCCGCACGGAGACACCCGCACGGAGACACCCGCACCCTCCACCCGCACAGAGACACCCGCACAGAGACACCCGCACAGAGACACCCGCACAGAGACACCCGCACCCTGCCCCCGTACAGAGAAACCCGCACCCTCCCCCGCACAGAGACACCCACACAGAGACACCCGCACAGAGTCACCCGCACAGAGACACCCGCACAGAGACACCCGCACCCTCCACCCGCACAGAGACACCCACAACCTCCACCCGCACAGAGACACACGCACAGAGACACCCGCACAGAGACACCCGCACAGAGACACCCGCACCCTCCACCCGCACAGAGACACCCGCACAGAGACACCCGCACAGAGACACCCCCACAGAGACAACCGCACAGAGACACTCGCACCCTCCACCCGCACAGAGACACCCTCAAAGAGACACCCGCACCCTCCACCCGCACAGAGACACCCGCACCCTCCACCCGCACAGAGACACCCGCACCCTCCACCCGCACAGAGACACCCGCACCCTCCACCCGCACAGAGACACTCGCACAGAGACACCCGCACAGAGACACTCGCACAGAGACACCCGCACAGAGACACCCGCACCCTCCACCCGCACAGAGACACCCGCACCCTCCACCCGCACAGAGACACCCGCACAGAGACACCCGCACAGAGACACCCGCACAGAGACACTCGCACAGAGACACCCGCACCCTCCACCCGCACAGAGACACCCGCACCCTCCCCCTGCACAGAGACACCCGCACCCTCTCCCCGCACAGAGACACCCGCTCCCTCCCCCCCGCACAGAGACACCCGCAACCTCCCCCCGCACAGAGACACCCGCACCCTCTCCCTGCACAGACACCAGCACCCTCCACCCGCACAGAGACACCCGCACAGAGACACCCGCTCCCTCCACCCGCACAGAGACACCCGCACAGAGACACCCGCACCCTCCACTCGCACAGAGACACCCGCACCCTCCACCCGCACAGAGACACCCGCACCCTCCCCCCGCACAGAGACACCCGCACAGAGACACCCGCACAGAGACACCCGCACCCTCCACCCGCACAGAGTCACCCGCACAGAGACACCCGCACCCTCCCCCCGCACAGAGACACCCGCACAGAGACACCCGCACAGAGACACCCGCACCCTCCACCCGCACAGAGTCACCCGCACAGAGACACCCGCACCCTCCACCCGCACAGAGTCACCCGCACAGAGAAACCCGCACAGAGACACCCGCACAGAGACACCCGCACCCTCCACGCGCACAGAGTCACCCGCACAGAGACACCCGCACCCTCCCCCCGTACAGAGACACCCGCACCCTCCACCCGCACAGAGTCACCCGCACAGAGACACCCGCACAGAGACACCCGCTCCCTCCCCCCGCACAGACACCCGCACAGAGACACCCGCACAGAGACACCCGCACCCTCCCCCCGCAGAGAGACACCCGCACCCTTTCCCCGCACAGAGACACCAGCACCCTCCACCCGCACAGAGACACCCGCACAGAGACACCCGCACAGAGACACCCGCACAGAGACACCAGCACCCTCCACCCGCACAGAGACACCCGCACAGAGACACCCGCTCCCTCCCCCCGCACAGAGACACCCGCAAAGAGACACCCGCACCCTCCACCCGCACAGAGACACCCGCACCCTCTCCCCGCACAGAGACACCAGCACCCTCCACCCGCACAGAGACACCCGCACAGAGACACCCGCACAGAGACACTCGCACAGAGACACCCGCACAGAGACACCCGCACAGAGACACCCGCACAGAGACACTCGCACAGAGACACCCGCACAGAGACACTCGCACAGAGACACCCGCACAGAGACACCCGCACCCTCCACCCGCACAGAGACACCCGCACCCTCCACCCGCACAGAGACACTCGCACAGAGACACCCGCACAGAGACACCCGCACAGAGACACCCGCACAGAGACACCCGCTCCCTCCCCCCGCACAGAGACACCCGCAAAGAGATACCCGCACCCTCCACCCGCACAGAGACACCCGCACCCTCTCCCCGCACAGAGACACCAGCACCCTCCACCCGCACAGAGACACCCGCACCCTCTCCCCGCACAGAGACACTCGCACAGAGGCACCAGCACAGATACACCCGCACAGAGACACCCGCACAGAGACCCCCGCACAGAGACTCCCGCACAGAGACACCCGCACAGAGGCACCCGCACAGAGGCACCCGCACAGAGGCACCCGCACAGAGGCACCCGTACAGACGCACCCGCACAGACGCACCCGCACAGACGCACCCGCACAGACGCACCCGCACAGACGCACCCGCACAGAGGCACCCGCACAGAGGCACCCGCACGGACGCACCCGCACGGAGACACCCGCACAGAGACACCCGCACAGAGACACCCGCACAGAGACACCCGCACAGAGACACCCGCACAGAGACACCCGCACAGAGACACCCGCACAGAGACACCCGCACAGAGACACCCACAACCTCCACCCGCACAGAGACACACGCACAGAGACACCCGCACAGAGACACCCGCACCCTCCACCCGCACAGAGACACCCGCACAGAGACACCCGCACAGAGACACCCCCACAGAGACAACCGCACAGAGACACTCGCACCCTCCACCCGCACAGAGACACCCTCAAAGAGACACCCGCACCCTCCACCCTCAAAGAGACACCCGCACCCTCCACCCGCACAGAGACACCCGCACCCTCCACCCGCTCAGAGACACCCGCACCCTCCACCCGCACAGAGACACCCGCACCCTCCACCCGCATAGAGACACCCGCACAGAGACACTCGCACAGAGACACCCGCACCCTCCACCCGCACAGAGACACCCGCACCCTCCACCCGCACAGAGACACCCGCACAGAGACACTCGCACAGAGACACCCGCACCCTCCACCCGCACAGAGACACCCGCACCCTCCCCCTGCACAGAGACACCCGCACCCTCTCCCCGCACAGAGACACCCGCTCCCTCCCCCCCGCACAGAGACACCCGCACCCTCCCCCCGCACAGAGACACCCGCACCCTCTCCCTGCACAGACACCAGCACCCTCCACCCGCACAGAGACACCCGCACAGAGACACCCGCTCCCTCCACCCGCACAGAGACACCCGCACCCTCCACTCGCACAGAGACACCCGCACCCTCCACCCGCACAGAGACACCCGCACCCTCCCCCCGCACAGAGACACCCGCACAGAGACACCCGCACAGAGACACCCGCACCCTCCACCCGCACAGAGTCACCCGCACAGAGACACCCGCACCCTCCCCCCGTACAGAGACACCCGCACCCTCCACCCGCACAGAGTCACCCGCACAGAGACACCCGCACAGAGACACCCGCACCCTCCACCCGCACAGAGACACCCGCACCCTCCACCCGCACAGAGACACCCGCACAGAGACACCCGCACAGAGACACCCGCACCCTCCACCCGCACAGAGACACCCGCACCCTCCACCCGCACAGAGACACCCGCACAGAGACACCCGCACAGAGACACCCGCACCCTCCACCCGCACAGAGACACCCGCACAGAGACACCCGCACCCTCCACCCGTACAGAGACACCCGCACAGAGACACCCGCACAGAGAGACCCGCACAGAGACACCCGCACAGAGACACCCGCACCCTCCACCCGCACAGAGACACCCGCACAGAGACACCCGCACCCTCCAACCGCTCACTCCACCCGCACGGAGACACCCGCACCCTCCACCCGCACAGAGACACCCGCACAGAGACACCCGCACCCTCCACCCGCACAGAGACACCCGCACGGAGACACCCGCACGGAGACACCCGCACGGAGACACCCGCACGGAGACACCCGCACCCTCCACCTGCACCCTCCACCCGCACAGAGACACCCGCACAGAGACACCCGCACAGAGACACTCGCACAGAGACACCCGCACAGAGACACCCGCACAGAGACACCCGCACCCTCCCCCCGTACAGAGAAACCCGCACCCTCCCCCGCACAGAGACACCCGCACAGAGACACCCGCACAGAGACACCCGCACCCTCCACCCGCACAGAGTCACCCGCACAGAGACACCCGCACAGAGTCACCCGCACAGAGACACCCGCACCCTCCCCCCGCACAGAGTCACCCGCACAGAGACACCCGCACCCTCCACCCGCACAGAGTCACCCGCACAGAGACACCTGCACAGAGACACCCGCACCCTCCACCCGCACAGAGACACCCGCACCCTCCACCCGCACAGAGACACCCGCACCCTCCACCCGCACAGAGACACCCGCACAGAGACACCCGCACCCTCCACCCGCACAGAGACACCCGCACAGAGACACCCGCTCCCTCCCCCCGCACAGAGACATCCGCACAGAGACACCCGCTCCCTCACCCCGCACAGAGACACCCGGACAGAGACACCCGCACAGAGACACCCACACCTTCCACCCGCACAGAGACACCCGCACAGAGACACCCGCACAGAGACACCCGCTCCCTCCCCCCGCACAGAGACACCCGCACCCTCCACTCACACAGAGACACCCGCACAGAGACACCCGCACAGAGACACCCGCACCCTCCACCCGCACAGAGACATCCGCACAGAGACACCCGCACAGAGACACCCGCACCCTCCACCCGCACAGAGACACCCGCACCCTCTCCCCGCACAGAGACACCCGCACAGAGACACTCGCACAGAGACACCCGCACCCTCCCCCCGCACAGAGACATCCGCACAGAGGCACCCGCACAGAGGCACCCGCACAGAGGCACCCGCACAGAGACACCCGCATAGAGACACCCGCACAGAGACACCCGCACAGAGACACCCGCACAGAGGCACCCGCACAGATGCACCCGCACAGAGGCACCCGCAGAGAGGCACCCGCACAGAGGCACCCGCACAGAGGCACCCGCACAGAGGCACCCGCACAGAGACACCCGCACCCTCCACCCGCACAGAGTCACCCGCACAGAGACACCCGCACCCTCCCCCCGTACAGAGACACCCGCACCCTCCACCCGCACAGAGTCACCCGCACAGAGACACCCGCACAGAGACACCCGCACAGAGACACCCGCACAGAGACACCCGCACAGAGACACCCGCACCCTCCACCCGCACAGAGACACCCGCACAGAGACACCCGCACAGAGACACCCGCACCCTCCACCCGCACAGAGACACCCGCACAGAGACACCCGCACCCACCACCCGTACAGAGACACCCGCACAGAGACACCCGCACAGAGAGACCCGCACAGAGACACCCGCACAGAGACACCCGCACCCTCCACCCGCACAGAGACACCCGCACAGAGACACCCGCACCCTCCAACCGCTCACTCCACCCGCACGGAGACACCCGCACCCTCCACCCGCACAGAGACACCCGCACAGAGACACCCGCACCCTCCACCCGCACAGAGACACCCGCACGGAGACACCCGCACGGAGACACCCGCACGGAGACACCCGCACGGAGACACCCGCACCCTCCACCTGCACCCTCCACCCGCACAGAGACACCCGCACAGAGACAGCCGCACAGAGACACTCGCACAGAGACACCCGCACAGAGACACCCGCACAGAGACACCCGCACCCTCCCCCCGTACAGAGAAACCCGCACCCTCCCCCGCACAGAGACACCCGCACAGAGACACCCGCACAGAGACACCCGCACCCTCCACCCGCACAGAGTCACCCGCACAGAGACACCCGCACAGAGTCACCCGCACAGAGACACCCGCACCCTCCCCCCGCACAGAGTCACCCGCACAGAGACACCCGCACCCTCCACCCGCACAGAGTCACCCGCACAGAGACACCTGCACAGAGACACCCGCACCCTCCACCCGCACAGAGACACCCGCACCCTCCACCCGCACAGAGACACCCGCACCCTCCACCCGCACAGAGACACCCGCACAGAGACACCCGCACCCTCCACCCGCACAGAGACACCCGCACAGAGACACCCGCTCCCTCCCCCCGCACAGAGACATCCGCACAGAGACACCCGCTCCCTCACCCCGCACAGAGACACCCGGACAGAGACACCCGCACAGAGACACCCACACCTTCCACCCGCACAGAGACACCCGCACAGAGACACCCGCACAGAGACACCCGCTCCCTCCCCCCGCACAGAGACACCCGCACCCTCCACTCACACAGAGACACCCGCACAGAGACACCCGCACAGAGACACCCGCACCCTCCACCCGCACAGAGACATCCGCACAGAGACACCCGCACAGAGACACCCGCACCCTCCACCCGCACAGAGACACCCGCACCCTCTCCCCGCACAGAGACACCCGCACAGAGACACTCGCACAGAGACACCCGCACCCTCCCCCCGCACAGAGACATCCGCACAGAGGCACCCGCACAGAGGCACCCGCACAGAGGCACCCGCATAGAGACACCCGCACAGAGACACCCGCACAGAGACACCCGCACAGAGGCACCCGCACAGATGCACCCGCACAGAGGCACCCGCAGAGAGGCACCCGCACAGAGGCACCCGCACAGAGGCACCCGCACAGAGGCACCCGCACAGAGGCACCCGCACGAGACACCCGCACCCTCCCCCCGTACAGAGAAACCCGCACCCTCCCCCGCACAGAGACACCCGCACAGAGACACCCGCACAGAGACACCTGCACCCTCCACCCGCACAGAGACACCCGCACAGAGACACCCGCACCCTCCCCCCGTACAGAGACACCCGCACCCTCCACCCGCACAGAGTCACCCGCACAGAGACACCCGCACAGAGACACCCGCACAGAGACACCCGCACCCTCCACCCGCACAGAGACACCCGCACCCTCCACCCGCACAGAGACACCCGCACCCTCCCCCCGTACAGAGAAACCCGCACCCTCCCCCACACAGAGACACCCGCACAGAGACACCCGCACAGAGACACTCGCACGGAGACACCCGCACCCTCCACCCGCACAGAGACACCCGCACCCTCCCCCTGCACAGAGACACCCGCACCCTCTCCCCGCACAGAGACACCCGCTCCCTCCCCCCCGCACAGAGACACCCGCAACCTCCCCCCGCACAGAGACACCCGCACCCTCTCCCTGCACAGACACCAGCACCCTCCACCCGCACAGAGACACCCGCACAGAGACACCCGCTCCCTCCACCCGCACAGAGACACCCGCACAGAGACACCCGCACCCTCCACTCGCACAGAGACACCCGCACCCTCCACCCGCACAGAGACACCCGCACCCTCCCCCCGCACAGAGACACCCGCACAGAGACACCCGCACAGAGACACCCGCACCCTCCACCCGCACAGAGTCACCCGCACAGAGACACCCGCACCCTCCCCCCGTACAGAGACACCCGCACCCTCCACCCGCACAGAGTCACCCGCACAGAGAAACCCGCACAGAGACACCCGCACAGAGACACCCGCACCCTCCACCCGCACAGAGTCACCCGCACAGAGACACCCGCACCCTCCCCCCGTACAGAGACACCCGCACCCTCCACCCACACAGAGTCACCCGCACAGAGACACCCGCACAGAGACACCCGCACAGAGACACCCGCTCCCTCCCCCCGCACAGACACCCGCACAGAGACACCCGCACAGAGACACCCGCACCCTCCCCCCGCAGAGAGACACCCGCACCCTTTCCCCGCACAGAGACACCAGCACCCTCCACCCGCACAGAGACACCCGCACAGAGACACCCGCACAGAGACACCCGCACAGAGACACCAGCACCCTCCACCCGCACAGAGACACCCGCACAGAGACACCCGCTCCCTCCCCCCGCACAGAGACACCCGCAAAGAGACACCCGCACCCTCCACCCGCACAGAGACACCCGCACCCTCTCCCCGCACAGAGACACCAGCACCCTCCACCCGCACAGAGACACCCGCACAGAGACACCCGCACAGAGACACTCGCACAGAGACACCCGCACAGAGACACCCGCACAGAGACACCCGCACAGAGACACTCGCACAGAGACACCCGCACAGAGACACTCGCACAGAGACACCCGCACAGAGACACCCGCACCCTCCACCCGCACAGAGACACCCGCACCCTCCACCCGCACAGAGACACTCGCACAGAGACACCCGCACAGAGACACCCGCACAGAGACACCCGCACAGAGACACCCGCTCCCTCCCCCCGCACAGAGACACCCGCAAAGAGATACCCGCACCCTCCACCCGCACAGAGACACCCGCACCCTCTCCCCGCACAGAGACACCAGCACCCTCCACCCGCACAGAGACACCCGCACCCTCTCCCCGCACAGAGACACTCGCACAGAGGCACCAGCACAGATACACCCGCACAGAGACACCCGCACAGAGACTCCCGCACAGAGACTCCCGCACAGAGACACCCGCACAGAGGCACCCGCACAGAGGCACCCGCACAGAGGCACCCGTACAGACGCACCCGCACAGACGCACCCGCACAGACGCACCCGCACAGAGGCACCCGCACAGAGGCACCCGCACGGACGCACCCGCACAGAGACACCCGCACAGAGACACCCGCACAGAGACACCCGCACAGAGACACCCGCACAGAGACACCCGCACAGAGACACCCGCACAGAGACACCCGCACAGAGACACCCACAACCTCCACCCGCACAGAGACACACGCACAGAGACACCCGCACAGAGACACCCGCACCCTCCACCCGCACAGAGACACCCGCACAGAGACACCCGCACAGAGACACCCCCACAGAGACAACCGCACAGAGACACTCGCACCCTCCACCCGCACAGAGACACCCTCAAAGAGACACCCGCACCCTCCACCCTCAAAGAGACACCCGCACCCTCCACCCGCACAGAGACACCCGCACCCTCCACCCGCTCAGAGACACCCGCACCCTCCACCCGCACAGAGACACCCGCACCCTCCACCCGCACAGAGACAACCGCACAGAGACACTCGCACAGAGACACCCGCACCCTCCACCCGCACAGAGACACCCGCACCCTCCACCCGCACAGAGACACCCGCACAGAGACACCCGCACAGAGACACTCGCACAGAGACACCCGCACCCTCCACCCGCACAGAGACACCCGCACCCTCCCCCTGCACAGAGACACCCGCACCCTCTCCCCGCACAGAGACACCCGCTCCCTCCCCCCCGCACAGAGACACCCGCACCCTCCCCCCGCACAGAGACACCCGCACCCTCTCCCTGCACAGACACCAGCACCCTCCACCCGCACAGAGACACCCGCACAGAGACACCCGCTCCCTCCACCCGCACAGAGACACCCGCACCCTCCACTCGCACAGAGACACCCGCACCCTCCACCCGCACAGAGACACCCGCACCCTCCCCCCGCACAGAGACACCCGCACAGAGACACCCGCACAGAGACACCCGCACAGAGACACCAGCACCCTCCACCCGCACAGAGACACCCGCACAGAGACACCCGCTCCCTCCCCCCGCACAGAGACACCCGCAAAGAGACACCCGCACCCTCCACCCGCACAGAGACACCCGCACCCTCTCCCCGCACAGAGACACCAGCACCCTCCACCCGCACAGAGACACCCGCACCCTCTCCCCGCACAGAGACACTCGCACAGAGGCACCAGCACAGATACACCCGCACAGAGACACCCGCACAGAGACTCCCGCACAGAGACTCCCGCACAGAGACACCCGCACAGAGGCACCCGCACAGAGGCACCCGCACAGAGGCACCCGTACAGACGCACCCGCACAGACGCACCCGCACAGACGCACCCGCACAGAGGCACCCGCACAGAGGCACCCGCACGGACGCACCCGCACAGAGACACCCGCACAGAGACACCCGCACAGAGACACCCGCACAGAGACACCCGCACAGAGACACCCGCACAGAGACACCCGCACAGAGACACCCACAACCTCCACCCGCACAGAGACACACGCACAGAGACACCCGCACAGAGACACCCGCACCCTCCACCCGCACAGAGACACCCGCACAGAGACACCCGCACAGAGACACCCCCACAGAGACAACCGCACAGAGACACTCGCACCCTCCACCCGCACAGAGACACCCTCAAAGAGACACCCGCACCCTCCACCCTCAAAGAGACACCCGCACCCTCCACCCGCACAGAGACACCCGCACCCTCCACCCGCTCAGAGACACCCGCACCCTCCACCCGCACAGAGACACCCGCACCCTCCACCCGCACAGGGACAACCGCACAGAGACACTCGCACAGAGACACCCGCACCCTCCACCCGCACAGAGACACCCGCACCCTCCACCCGCACAGAGACACCCGCACAGAGACACCCGCACAGAGACACTCGCACAGAGACACCCGCACCCTCCACCCGCACAGAGACACCCGCACCCTCCCCCTGCACAGAGACACCCGCACCCTCTCCCCGCACAGAGACACCCGCTCCCTCCCCCCCGCACAGAGACACCCGCACCCTCCCCCCGCACAGAGACACCCGCACCCTCTCCCTGCACAGACACCAGCACCCTCCACCCGCACAGAGACACCCGCACAGAGACACCCGCTCCCTCCACCCGCACAGAGACACCCGCACCCTCCACTCGCACAGAGACACCCGCACCCTCCACCCGCACAGAGACACCCGCACCCTCCCCCCGCACAGAGACACCCGCACAGAGACACCCGCACAGAGACACCCGCACAGAGACACCAGCACCCTCCACCCGCACAGAGACACCCGCACAGAGACACCCGCACAGAGACACTCGCACAGAGACACCCGCACAGAGACACCCGCACAGAGACACCCGCACAGAGACACTCGCACAGAGACACCCGCACAGAGACACTCGCACAGAGACACCCGCACAGAGACACCCGCACCCTCCACCCGCACAGAGACACCCGCACCCTCCACCCGCACAGAGACACTCGCACAGAGACACCCGCACAGAGACACCCGCACAGAGACACCCGCACAGAGACACCCGCTCCCTCCCCCCGCACAGAGACACCCGCAAAGAGATACCCGCACCCTCCACCCGCACAGAGACACCCGCACCCTCTCCCCGCACAGAGACACCAGCACCCTCCACCCGCACAGAGACACCCGCACCCTCTCCCCGCACAGAGACACTCGCACAGAGGCACCAGCACAGATACACCCGCACAGAGACACCCGCACAGAGACTCCCGCACAGAGACTCCCGCACAGAGACACCCGCACAGAGGCACCCGCACAGAGGCACCCGCACAGAGGCACCCGCACAGACGCACCCGCACAGACGCACCCGCACAGACGCACCCGCACAGAGGCACCCGCACAGAGGCACCCGCACGGACGCACCCGCACAGAGACACCCGCACAGAGACACCCGCACAGAGACACCCGCACAGAGACACCCGCACAGAGACACCCGCACAGAGACACCCGCACAGAGACACCCGCACAGAGACACCCGCACAGAGACACCCGCACAGAGACACCCACAACCTCCACCCGCACAGAGACACACGCACAGAGACACCCGCACAGAGACACCCGCACCCTCCACCCGCACAGAGACACCCGCACAGAGACACCCGCACAGAGACACCCCCACAGAGACAACCGCACAGAGACACTCGCACCCTCCACCCGCACAGAGACACCCTCAAAGAGACACCCGCACCCTCCACCCTCAAAGAGACACCCGCACCCTCCACCCGCACAGAGACACCCGCACCCTCCACCCGCTCAGAGACACCCGCACCCTCCACCCGCACAGAGACACCCGCACCCTCCACCCGCACAGAGACACCCGCACAGAGACACCCGCACAGAGACACTCGCACAGAGACACCCGCACCCTCCACCCGCACAGAGACACCCGCACCCTCCACCCGCACAGAGACACCCGCACAGAGACACCCGCACAGAGACACTCGCACAGAGACACCCGCACCCTCCACCCGCACAGAGACACCCGCACCCTCCCCCTGCACAGAGACACCCGCACCCTCTCCCCGCACAGAGACACCCGCTCCCTCCCCCCCGCACAGAGACACCCGCACCCTCCCCCCGCACAGAGACACCCGCACCCTCTCCCTGCACAGACACCAGCACCCTCCACCCGCACAGAGACACCCGCACAGAGACACCCGCTCCCTCCACCCGCACAGAGACACCCGCACCCTCCACTCGCACAGAGACACCCGCACCCTCCACCCGCACAGAGACACCCGCACCCTCCCCCCGCACAGAGACACCCGCACAGAGACACCCGCACAGAGACACCCGCACCCTCCACCCGCACAGAGTCACCCGCACAGAGACACCCGCACCCTCCCCCCGTACAGAGACACCCGCACCCTCCACCCGCACAGAGTCACCCGCACAGAGACACCCGCACAGAGACACCCGCACAGAGACACCCGCACCCTCCACCCGCACAGAGACACCCGCACCCTCCACCCGCACAGAGACACCCGCACAGAGACACCCGCACAGAGACACCCGCACCCTCCACCCGCACAGAGACACCCGCACAGAGACACCCGCACCCTCCACCCGTACAGAGACACCCGCACAGAGACACCCGCACAGAGAGACCCGCACAGAGAGACCCGCACAGAGACACCCGCACAGAGACACCCGCACCCTCCACCCGCACAGAGACACCCGCACAGAGACACCCGCACCCTCCAACCGCTCACTCCACCCGCACGGAGACACCCGCACCCTCCACCCGCACAGAGACACCCGCACCCTCCACCCGCACAGAGACACCCGCACGGAGACACCCGCACGGAGACACCCGCACGGAGACACCCGCACGGAGACACCCGCACCCTCCACCTGCACCCTCCACCCGCACAGAGACACCCGCACAGAGACACCCGCACAGAGACACTCGCACAGAGACACCCGCACAGAGACACCCGCACAGAGACACCCGCACCCTCCCCCCGTACAGAGAAACCCGCACCCTCCCCCGCACAGAGACACCCGCACAGAGACACCCGCACAGAGACACCCGCACCCTCCACCCGCACAGAGTCACCCGCACAGAGACACCCGCACAGAGTCACCCGCACAGAGACACCCGCACCCTCCCCCCGCACAGAGTCACCCGCACAGAGACACCCGCACCCTCCACCCGCACAGAGTCACCCGCACAGAGACACCTGCACAGAGACACCCGCACCCTCCACCCGCACAGAGACACCCGCACCCTCCACCCGCACAGAGACACCCGCACCCTCCACCCGCACAGAGACACCCGCACCCTCCACCCGCACAGAGACACCCGCACAGAGACACCCGCTCCCTCACCCCGCACAGAGACACCCGGACAGAGACACCCGCACAGAGACACCCACACCTTCCACCCGCACAGAGACACCCGCACAGAGACACCCGCACAGAGACACCCGCTCCCTCCCCCCGCACAGAGACACCCGCACCCTCCACTCACACAGAGACACCCGCACAGAGACACCCGCACAGAGACACCCGCACCCTCCACCCGCACAGAGACATCCGCACAGAGACACCCGCACAGAGACACCCGCACCCTCCACCCGCACAGAGACACCCGCACCCTCTCCCCGCACAGAGACACCCGCACAGAGACACTCGCACAGAGACACCCGCACCCTCCCCCCGCACAGAGACATCCGCACAGAGGCACCCGCACAGAGGCACCCGCACAGAGGCACCCGCACAGAGGCACCCGCACAGAGACACCCGCATAGAGACACCCGCACAGAGACACCCGCACAGAGGCACCCGCACAGATGCACCCGCACAGAGGCACCCGCAGAGAGGCACCCGCACAGAGGCACCCGCACAGAGGCACCCGCACAGAGGCACCCGCACAGAGGCACCCGCACGAGACACCCGCACCCTCCCCCCGTACAGAGAAACCCGCACCCTCCCCCGCACAGAGACACCCGCACAGAGACACCCGCACAGAGACACCTGCACCCTCCACCCGCACAGAGACACCCGCACAGAGACACCCGCACCATCCCCCCGTACAGAGACACCCGCACAGAGTCACCCGCACAGAGACACCCGCACAGAGACACCCGCACAGAGACACCCGCACCCTCCACCCGCACAGAGACACCCGCACCCTCCACCCGCACAGAGACACCCGCACAGAGACACCCGCACAGAGACACCCGCACCCTCCACCCGCACAGAGACACCCGCACCCTCCCCCCGCAGAGAGACACCCGCACCCTTTCCCCGCACAGAGACACCAGCACCCTCCACCCGCACAGAGACACCTGCACAGAGACACCCGCACAGAGACACCCGCACAGAGACACCAGCACCCTCCACCCGCACAGAGACACCCGCTCAGAGACACCCGCTCCCTCCCCCCACACAGAGACACCCGCAAAGAGACACCCGCACACTCCACCCGCACAGAGACACCCGCACCCTCTCCCCGCACAGAGACACCAGCACCCTCCACCCGCACAGAGACACCCGCACAGAGACACCCGCACAGAGACACCCGCACAGAGACACTCGCACAGAGACACCCGCACAGAGACACTCGCACAGAGACACCCGCACAGAGACACCCGCACCCTCCACCCGCACAGAGACACCCGCACAGAGACACCCGCACAGAGACACCCGCACAGAGACACCCGCTCCCTCCCCCCGCACAGAGACACCCGCAAAGAGATACCCGCACCCTCCACCCGCACAGAGACACCCGCACCCTCTCCCCGCACAGAGACACCAGCACCCTCCACCCGCACAGAGACACCCGCACCCTCTGCCCGCACAGAGACACTCGCACAGAGGCACCAGCACAGATACACCCGCACAGAGACACCCGCACAGAGACTCCCGCACAGAGACACCCGCACAGAGACACCCGCACAGAGGCACCCGCACAGAGGCACCCGCACAGAGGCACCCGCACAGAGGCACCCGCACAGAGGCACCCGCACAGACGCACCCGCACAGAGGCACCCGCACGGACACACCCGCACAGAGACACCCGCACAGAGACACCCGCACAGAGACACCCGCACAGAGACACCCGCACAGAGACACCCGCACAGAGACACCCGCACAGAGACACCCGCACAGCGACACCCGCACAGAGACACCCACAACCTCCACCCGCACAGAGACACACGCACAGAGACACCCGCACAGAGACACCCGCAGAGACACCCGCACCCTCCACCCGCACAGAGACACCCGCACAGAGTCACCCCCACAGAGACAACCGCACAGAGACACTCGCACCCTCCACCCGCACAGAGACACCCTCAAAGAGACACCCGCACCCTCCACCCGCACAGAGACACCCGCACCCTCCACCCGCACAGAGACACCCGCACCCTCCACCCGCACAGAGACACCCGCACCCTCCACCCGCACAGAGACACTCGCACAGAGACACCCGCACAGAGACACTCGCACAGAGACACCCGCACCCTCCACCCGCACAGAGACACCCGCACAATCCACCCGCACAGAGACACCCGCACAGAGACACCCGCACAGTGACACTCGCACAGAGACACCCGCACAGAGACACCCGCACCCTCCCCCTGCACAGAGACACCCGCACCCTCTCCCCGCACAGAGACACCCGCTCCCTCCCCCCCGCACAGAGACACCCGCACCCTCCACCCGCACAGAGACACCCGCACCCTCCACCCGCACAGAGACACCCGCACGGAGACACCCGCACGGAGACACCCGCACGGAGACACCCGCACGGAGACACCCGCACCCTCCACCTGCACCCTCCACCCGCACAGAGACACCCGCACAGAGACACCCGCACAGAGACACTCGCACAGAGACACCCGCACAGAGACACCCGCACAGAGACACCCGCACCCTCCCCCCGTACAGAGAAACCCGCACCCTCCCCCGCACAGAGACACCCGCACAGAGACACCCGCACAGAGACACCCGCACCCTCCACCCGCACAGAGTCACCCGCACAGAGACACCCGCACAGAGTCACCCGCACAGAGACACCCGCACCCTCCCCCCGCACAGAGTCACCCGCACAGAGACACCCGCACCCTCCACCCGCACAGAGTCACCCGCACAGAGACAACTGCACAGAGACACCCGCACCCTCCACCCGCACAGAGACACCCGCACCCTCCACCCGCACAGAGACACCCGCACCCTCCACCCGCACAGAGACACCCGCACAGAGACACCCGCACCCTCCACCCGCACAGAGACACCCGCACAGAGACACCCGCTCCCTCCCCCCGCACAGAGACATCCGCACAGAGACACCCACTCCCTCACCCCGCACAGAGACACCCGGACAGAGACACCCGCACAGAGACACCCACACCTTCCACCCGCACAGAGACACCCGCACAGAGACACCCGCACAGAGACACCCGCTCCCTCCCCCCGCACAGAGACACCCGCACCCTCCACTCACACAGAGACACCCGCACAGAGACACCCGCACAGAGACACCCGCACCCTCCACCCGCACAGAGACATCCGCACAGAGACACCCGCACAGAGACACCCGCACCCTCCACCCGCACAGAGACACCCGCACCCTCTCCCCGCACAGAGACACCCGCACAGAGACACTCGCACAGAGACACCCGCACCCTCCCCCCGCACAGAGACATCCGCACAGAGGCACCCGCACAGAGGCACCCGCACAGAGGCACCCGCACAGAGACACCCGCATAGAGACACCCGCACAGAGACACCCGCACAGAGGCACCCGCACAGATGCACCCGCACAGAGGCACCCGCAGAGAGGCACCCGCACAGAGGCACCCGCACAGAGGCACCCGCACAGAGGCACCCGCACAGAGGCACCCGCACAGAGGCACCCGCACGAGACACCCGCACCCTCCCCCCGTACAGAGAAACCCGCACCCTCCCCCGCACAGAGACACCCGCACAGAGACACCCGCACAGAGACACCTGCACCCTCCACCCGCACAGAGACACCCGCACAGAGACACCCGCACCCTCCCCCCGTACAGAGACACCCGCACAGAGTCACCCGCACAGAGACACCCGCACAGAGACACCCGCACAGAGACACCCGCACCCTCCACCCGCACAGAGACACCCGCACCCTCCACCCGCACAGAGACACCCGCACAGAGACACCCGCACAGAGACACCCGCACCCTCCACCCGCACAGAGACACCCGCACCCTCCCCCCGCAGAGAGACACCCGCACCCTTTCCCCGCACAGAGACACCAGCACCCTCCACCCGCACAGAGACACCTGCACAGAGACACCCGCACAGAGACACCCGCACAGAGACACCAGCACCCTCCACCCGCACAGAGACACCCGCTCAGAGACACCCGCTCCCTCCCCCCACACAGAGACACCCGCAAAGAGACACCCGCACACTCCACCCGCACAGAGACACCCGCACCCTCTCCCCGCACAGAGACACCAGCACCCTCCACCCGCACAGAGACACCCGCACAGAGACACCCGCACAGAGACACTCGCACAGAGACACCCGCACAGAGACACTCGCACAGAGACACCCGCACAGAGACACCCGCACCCTCCACCCGCACAGAGACACCCGCACAGAGACACCCGCACAGAGACACCCGCACAGAGACACCCGCTCCCTCCCCCCGCACAGAGACACCCGCAAAGAGATACCCGCACCCTCCACCCACACAGAGACACCCGCACCCTCTCCCCGCACAGAGACACCAGCACCCTCCACCCGCACAGAGACACCCGCACCCTCTGCCCGCACAGAGACACTCGCACAGAGGCACCAGCACAGATACACCCGCACAGAGACACCCGCACAGAGACTCCCGCACAGAGACACCCGCACAGAGACACCCGCACAGAGGCACCCGCACAGAGGCACCCGCACAGAGGCACCCGCACAGAGGCACCCGCACAGAGGCACCCGCACAGACGCACCCGCACAGAGGCACCCGCACGGACACACCCGCACAGAGACACCCGCACAGAGACACCCGCACAGAGACACCCGCACAGAGACACCCGCACAGAGACACCCGCACAGAGACACCCGCACAGAGACACCCGCACAGCGACACCCGCACAGAGACACCCACAACCTCCACCCGCACAGAGACACACGCACAGAGACACCCGCACAGAGACACCCGCAGAGACACCCGCACCCTCCACCCGCACAGAGACACCCGCACAGAGTCACCCCCACAGAGACAACCGCACAGAGACACTCGCACCCTCCACCCGCACAGAGACACCCTCAAAGAGACACCCGCACCCTCCACCCGCACAGAGACACCCGCACCCTCCACCCGCACAGAGACACCCGCACCCTCCACCCGCACAGAGACACCCGCACCCTCCACCCGCACAGAGACACTCGCACAGAGACACCCGCACAGAGACACTCGCACAGAGACACCCGCACCCTCCACCCGCACAGAGACACCCGCACAATCCACCCGCACAGAGACACCCGCACAGAGACACCCGCACAGTGACACTCGCACAGAGACACCCGCACAGAGACACCCGCACCCTCCCCCTGCACAGAGACACCCGCACCCTCTCCCCGCACAGAGACACCCGCTCCCTCCCCCCCGCAGAGAGACACCCGCACCCTCCCCCCGCACAGAGACACCCGCACCCTCTCCCTGCACAGACACCAGCACCCTCCACCCGCACAGAGACACCCGCACAGAGACACCCGCTCCCTCCACCCGCACAGAGACACCCGCACAGATACACCCGCACAGAGGCACCCGCACCCTCCACTCGCACAGAGACACCCGCACCCTCCACCCGCACAGAGACACCCGCACCCTCCCCGCGCACAGAGACATCCGCACAGAGACACCCGCACAGAGACACCCGCACCCTCCCCCCGCACAGAGACACCCGCACCCTCCACCCGCACAGATACACCCGCACACAGACACCCGCACACAGACACCTGCACACAGACACCCGCACACAGACACCCGCACACAGACACCCGCACCTTCCACCCGCTCAGAAACACTCGCACAGAGACACCCGCACCCTCCACCCGCGCAGAGACACCCGCACCCTCCACCCGCACAGAGACACCCGCACCCTCTCCCCGCACAGAGACACCCGCACAGAGACTCCCGCGCAGAGACACCCGCACCCTCCACCCGCACAGAGACACCCGCACCCTCTCCCCGCACAGAGACACCCGCACAGAGACTCCCGCACAGAGACTCCCGCACAGAGACACCCGCACCCTCTCCCCGCACAGAGACACCAGCACCCTCTCCCCGCACAGAGACACCCGCACCCTCCACCCGCACAGAGACACCCGCACAGAGACACCCGCACAGAGACACCCGCAAAGAGACGCCCGCACAGAGACACCCGGTCCCTCCCCCCGCACAGAGACACCCGCACAGAGACACCCGCTCCCTCCCCCCGCACAGAGACACCCGCACAGGGACACCCGCACAGAGACACCCGCTCCCTCCCCCCGCACAGAGACACCCGCACAGAGACACCCGCTCCCTCCCCCCGCACAGAGACACCCGCACAGAGACACCCGCACCCTCCACTCGCACAGAGACACCCACACAGAGACACCCGCACCCTACACCCGCACAGAGACATCCGCACAGAGACACCCGCACAGAGACACCCGCACAGAGACACCCGCACAGAGACACCCGGACCCTCCACCCGCACAGAGACACCCGCACCCTCTCCCCGCACAGAGACACCCGCACAGAGACACTCGCACAGAGACACCCGCACCCTCCCCCCGCACAGAGACATCCGCACAGAGTCACCCGCACAGAGACACCCGCACCCTCCACCCGCACAGAGTCACCCGCACAGAGACACCTGCACAGAGACACCCGCACCCTCCACCCGCACAGAGACACCCGCACCCTCCACCCGCACAGAGACACCCGCACCCTCCACCCGCACAGAGACACCCGCACAGAGACACCCGCACCCTCCACCCGCACAGAGACACCCGCACAGAGACACCCGCTCCCTCCCCCCGCACAGAGACATCCGCACAGAGACACCCGCTCCCTCACCCCGCACAGAGACACCCGGACAGAGACACCCGCACAGAGACACCCACACCTTCCACCCGCACAGAGACACCCGCACAGAGACACCCGCACAGAGACACCCGCACCCTCCCCCCGCACAGAGACATCCGCACAGAGGCACCCGCACAGAGGCACCCGCACCCTCCACCCGCACAGAGACATCCGCACAGAGACACCCGCACAGAGACACCCGCACCCTCCACCCGCACAGAGACACCCGCACCCTCTCCCCGCACAGAGACACCCGCACAGAGACACTCGCACAGAGACACCCGCACCCTCCCCCCGCACAGAGACATCCGCACAGAGGCACCCGCACAGAGGCACCCGCACAGAGGCACCCGCACAGAGACACCCGCATAGAGACACCCGCACAGAGACACCCGCACAGAGGCACCCGCACAGATGCACCCGCACAGAGGCACCCGCAGAGAGGCACCCGCACAGAGGCACCCGCACAGAGGCACCCGCACAGAGGCACCCGCACAGAGGCACCCGCACAGAGGCACCCGCACGAGACACCCGCACCCTCCCCCCGTACAGAGAAACCCGCACCCTCCCCCGCACAGAGACACCCGCACAGAGACACCCGCACAGAGACACCTGCACCCTCCACCCGCACAGAGACACCCGCACAGAGACACCCGCACCCTCCCCCCGTACAGAGACACCCGCACAGAGTCACCCGCACAGAGACACCCGCACAGAGACACCCGCACAGAGACACCCGCACCCTCCACCCGCACAGAGACACCCGCACCCTCCACCCGCACAGAGACACCCGCACAGAGACACCCGCACAGAGACACCCGCACCCTCCACCCGCACAGAGACACCCGCACCCTCCCCCCGCAGAGAGACACCCGCACCCTTTCCCCGCACAGAGACACCAGCACCCTCCACCCGCACAGAGACACCTGCACAGAGACACCCGCACAGAGACACCCGCACAGAGACACCAGCACCCTCCACCCGCACAGAGACACCCGCTCAGAGACACCCGCTCCCTCCCCCCACACAGAGACACCCGCAAAGAGACACCCGCACACTCCACCCGCACAGAGACACCCGCACCCTCTCCCCGCACAGAGACACCAGCACCCTCCACCCGCACAGAGACACCCGCACAGAGACACCCGCACAGAGACACCCGCACAGAGACACTCGCACAGAGACACCCGCACAGAGACACTCGCACAGAGACACCCGCACAGAGACACCCGCACCCTCCACCCGCACAGAGACACCCGCACAGAGACACCCGCACAGAGACACCCGCACAGAGACACCCGCTCCCTCCCCCCGCACAGAGACACCCGCAAAGAGATACCCGCACCCTCCACCCACACAGAGACACCCGCACCCTCTCCCCGCACAGAGACACCAGCACCCTCCACCCGCACAGAGACACCCGCACCCTCTGCCCGCACAGAGACACTCGCACAGAGGCACCAGCACAGATACACCCGCACAGAGACACCCGCACAGAGACTCCCGCACAGAGACACCCGCACAGAGACACCCGCACAGAGGCACCCGCACAGAGGCACCCGCACAGAGGCACCCGCACAGAGGCACCCGCACAGAGGCACCCGCACAGACGCACCCGCACAGAGGCACCCGCACGGACACACCCGCACAGAGACACCCGCACAGAGACACCCGCACAGAGACACCCGCACAGAGACACCCGCACAGAGACACCCGCACAGAGACACCCGCACAGCGACACCCGCACAGAGACACCCACAACCTCCACCCGCACAGAGACACACGCACAGAGACACCCGCACAGAGACACCCGCAGAGACACCCGCACCCTCCACCCGCACAGAGACACCCGCACAGAGTCACCCCCACAGAGACAACCGCACAGAGACACTCGCACCCTCCACCCGCACAGAGACACCCTCAAAGAGACACCCGCACCCTCCACCCGCACAGAGACACCCGCACCCTCCACCCGCACAGAGACACCCGCACCCTCCACCCGCACAGAGACACCCGCACCCTCCACCCGCACAGAGACACTCGCACAGAGACACCCGCACAGAGACACTCGCACAGAGACACCCGCACCCTCCACCCGCACAGAGACACCCGCACAATCCACCCGCACAGAGACACCCGCACAGAGACACCCGCACAGTGACACTCGCACAGAGACACCCGCACAGAGACACCCGCACCCTCCCCCTGCACAGAGACACCCGCACCCTCTCCCCGCACAGAGACACCCGCTCCCTCCCCCCCGCAGAGAGACACCCGCACCCTCCCCCCGCACAGAGACACCCGCACCCTCTCCCTGCACAGACACCAGCACCCTCCACCCGCACAGAGACACCCGCACAGAGACACCCGCTCCCTCCACCCGCACAGAGACACCCGCACAGATACACCCGCACAGAGGCACCCGCACCCTCCACTCGCACAGAGACACCCGCACCCTCCACCCGCACAGAGACACCCGCACCCTCCCCGCGCACAGAGACATCCGCACATAGACACCCGCACAGAGACACCCGCACCCTCCACCCGCACAGAGGCACCCGCACAGAGGCACCCGCACAGAGGCACCCGCACAGAGGCACCCGCACAGAGGCACCCGCACAGAGGCACCTGCACAGAGACACCCGCACAGAGACACCCGCACAGACACACCCGCACCCTCCCCCCGCACAGAGACACCCGCACCCTCCACCCGCACAGATACACCCGCACACAGACACCCGCACACAGACACCTGCACACAGACACCCGCACACAGACACCCGCACACAGACACCCGCACCTTCCACCCGCTCAGAAACACTCGCACAGAGACACCCGCACCCTCCACCCGCGCAGAGACACCCGCACCCTCCACCCGCACAGAGACACCCGCACCCTCTCCCCGCACAGAGACACCCGCACAGAGACTCCCGCGCAGAGACACCCGCACCCTCCACCCGCACAGAGACACCCGCACCCTCTCCCCGCACAGAGACACCCGCACAGAGACTCCCGCACAGAGACTCCCGCACAGAGACACCCGCACCCTCTCCCCGCACAGAGACACCAGCACCCTCTCCCCGCACAGAGACACCCGCACCCTCCACCCGCACAGAGACACCCGCACAGAGACACCCGCACAGAGACACCCGCAAAGAGACGCCCGCACAGAGACACCCGGTCCCTCCCCCCGCACAGAGACACCCGCACAGAGACACCCGCTCCCTCCCCCCGCACAGAGACACCCGCACAGGGACACCCGCACAGAGACACCCGCTCCCTCCCCCCGCACAGAGACACCCGCACAGAGACACCCGCTCCCTCCCCCCGCACAGAGACACCCGCACAGAGACACCCGCACCCTCCACTCGCACAGAGACACCCACACAGAGACACCCGCACCCTACACCCGCACAGAGACATCCGCACAGAGACACCCGCACAGAGACACCCGCACAGAGACACCCGCACAGAGACACCCGGACCCTCCACCCGCACAGAGACACCCGCACCCTCTCCCCGCACAGAGACACCCGCACAGAGACACTCGCACAGAGACACCCGCACCCTCCCCCCGCACAGAGACATCCGCACAGAGTCACCCGCACAGAGACACCCGCACCCTCCACCCGCACAGAGTCACCCGCACAGAGACACCTGCACAGAGACACCCGCACCCTCCACCCGCACAGAGACACCCGCACCCTCCACCCGCACAGAGACACCCGCACCCTCCACCCGCACAGAGACACCCGCACAGAGACACCCGCACCCTCCACCCGCACAGAGACACCCGCACAGAGACACCCGCTCCCTCCCCCCGCACAGAGACATCCGCACAGAGACACCCGCTCCCTCACCCCGCACAGAGACACCCGGACAGAGACACCCGCACAGAGACACCCACACCTTCCACCCGCACAGAGACACCCGCACAGAGACACCCGCACAGAGACACCCGCTCCCTCCCCCCGCACAGAGACACCCGCACCCTCCACTCACACAGAGACACCCGCACAGAGACACCCGCACAGAGACACCCGCACCCTCCACCCGCACAGAGACATCCGCACAGAGACACCCGCACAGAGACACCCGCACCCTCCACCCGCACAGAGACACCCGCACCCTCTCCCCGCACAGAGACACCCGCACAGAGACACTCGCACAGAGACACCCGCACCCTCCCCCCGCACAGAGACATCCGCACAGAGGCACCCGCACAGAGGCACCCGCACAGAGGCACCCGCACAGAGACACCCGCATAGAGACACCCGCACAGAGACACCCGCACAGAGGCACCCGCACAGATGCACCCGCACAGAGGCACCCGCAGAGAGGCACCCGCACAGAGGCACCCGCACAGAGGCACCCGCACAGAGGCACCCGCACAGAGGCACCCGCACGAGACACCCGCACCCTCCCCCCGTACAGAGAAACCCGCACCCTCCCCCGCACAGAGACACCCGCACAGAGACACCCGCACAGAGACACCTGCACCCTCCACCCGCACAGAGACACCCGCACAGAGACACCCGCACCCTCCCCCCGTACAGAGACACCCGCACAGAGTCACCCGCACAGAGACACCCGCACAGAGACACCCGCACAGAGACACCCGCACCCTCCACCCGCACAGAGACACCCGCACCCTCCACCCGCACAGAGACACCCGCACAGAGACACCCGCACAGAGACACCCGCACCCTCCACCCGCACAGAGACACCCGCACCCGCCCCCCGCAGAGAGACACCCGCACCCTTTCCCCGCACAGAGACACCAGCACCCTCCACCCGCACAGAGACACCTGCACAGAGACACCCGCACAGAGACACCCGCACAGAGACACCAGCACCCTCCACCCGCACAGAGACACCCGCTCAGAGACACCCGCTCCCTCCCCCCACACAGAGACACCCGCAAAGAGACACCCGCACACTCCACCCGCACAGAGACACCCGCACCCTCTCCCCGCACAGAGACACCAGCACCCTCCACCCGCACAGAGACACCCGCACAGAGACACCCGCACAGAGACACCCGCACAGAGACACTCGCACAGAGACACCCGCACAGAGACACTCGCACAGAGACACCCGCACAGAGACACCCGCACCCTCCACCCGCACAGAGACACCCGCACAGAGACACCCGCACAGAGACACCCGCACAGAGACACCCGCTCCCTCCCCCCGCACAGAGACACCCGCAAAGAGATACCCGCACCCTCCACCCGCACAGAGACACCCGCACCCTCTCCCCGCACAGAGACACCAGCACCCTCCACCCGCACAGAGACACCCGCACCCTCTGCCCGCACAGAGACACTCGCACAGAGGCACCAGCACAGATACACCCGCACAGAGACACCCGCACAGAGACTCCCGCACAGAGACACCCGCACAGAGACACCCGCAAAGAGATACCCGCACCCTCCACCCGCACAGAGACACCCGCTCCCTCCCCCCGCACAGAGACACCCGCAAAGAGATACCCGCACCCTCCACCCGCACAGAGACACCCGCACCCTCTCCCCGCACAGAGACACCAGCACCCTCCACCCGCACAGAGACACCCGCACCCTCTGCCCGCACAGAGACACTCGCACAGAGGCACCAGCACAGATACACCCGCACAGAGACACCCGCACAGAGACTCCCGCACAGAGACACCCGCACAGAGACACCCGCACAGAGGCACCCGCACAGAGGCACCCGCACAGAGGCACCCGCACAGAGGCACCCGCACAGAGGCACCCGCACAGAGGCACCCGCACGGACACACCCGCACAGAGACACCCGCACAGAGACACCCGCACAGAGACACCCGCACAGAGACACCCGCACAGAGACACCCGCACAGAGACACCCGCACAGAGACACCCGCACAGCGACACCCGCACAGAGACACCCACAACCTCCACCCGCACAGAGACACACGCACAGAGACACCCGCACAGAGACACCCGCAGAGACACCCGCACCCTCCACCCGCACAGAGACACCCGCACAGAGTCACCCCCACAGAGACAACCGCACAGAGACACTCGCACCCTCCACCCGCACAGAGACACCCTCAAAGAGACACCCGCACCCTCCACCCGCACAGAGACACCCGCACCCTCCACCCGCACAGAGACACCCGCACCCTCCACCCGCACAGAGACACCCGCACCCTCCACCCGCACAGAGACACTCGCACAGAGACACCCGCACAGAGACACTCGCACAGAGACACCCGCACCCTCCACCCGCACAGAGACACCCGCACAATCCACCCGCACAGAGACACCCGCACAGAGACACCCGCACAGAGACACTCGCACAGAGACACCCGCACAGAGACACCCGCACCCTCCCCCTGCACAGAGACACCCGCACCCTCTCCCCGCACAGAGACACCCGCTCCCTCCCCCCCGCACAGAGACACCCGCACCCTCCCCCCGCACAGAGACACCCGCACCCTCTCCCTGCACAGACACCAGCACCCTCCACCCGCACAGAGACACCCGCACAGAGACACCCGCTCCCTCCACCCGCACAGAGACACCCGCACAGAGACACCCGCACAGAGGCACCCGCACCCTCCACTCGCACAGAGACACCCGCACCCTCCACCCGCACAGAGACACCCGCACCCTCCCCGCGCACAGAGACATCCGCACAGAGACACCCGCACAGAGACACCCGCACCCTCCACCCGCACAGAGGCACCCGCACAGAGGCACCCGCACAGAGGCACCCGCACAGAGGCACCCGCACAGAGGCACCCGCACAGAGACACCCGCACAGAGACACCCGCACAGACACACCCGCACCCTCCCCCCGCACAGAGACACCCGCACCCTCCACCCGCACAGATACACCCGCACACAGACACCCGCACACAGACACCTGCACACAGACACCCGCACACAGACACCCGCACACAGACACCCGCACCTTCCACCCGCTCAGAAACACTCGCACAGAGACACCCGCACCCTCCACCCGCGCAGAGACACCCGCACCCTCCACCCGCACAGAGACACCCGCACCCTCTCCCCGCACAGAGACACCCGCACAGAGACTCCCGCGCAGAGACACCCGCACCCTCCACCCGCACAGAGACACCCGCACCCTCTCCCCGCACAGAGACACCCGCACAGAGACTCCCGCACAGAGACTCCCGCACAGAGACACCCGCACCCTCTCCCCGCACAGAGACACCAGCACCCTCTCCCCGCACAGAGACACCCGCACCCTCCACCCGCACAGAGACACCCGCACAGAGACACCCGCACAGAGACACCCGCAAAGAGACACCCGCACAGAGACACCCGGTCCCTCCCCCCGCACAGAGACACCCGCACAGAGACACCCGCTCCCTCCCCCCGCACAGAGACACCCGCACAGGGACACCCGCACAGAGACACCCGCTCCCTCCCCCCGCACAGAGACACCCGCACAGAGACACCCGCTCCCTCCCCCCGCACAGAGACACCCGCACAGAGACACCCGCACCCTCCACTCGCACAGAGACACCCACACAGAGACACCCGCACCCTACACCCGCACAGAGACATCCGCACAGAGACACCCGCACAGAGACACCCGCACAGAGACACCCGCACAGAGACACCCGGACCCTCCACCCGCACAGAGACACCCGCACCCTCTCCCCGCACAGAGACACCCGCACAGAGACACTCGCACAGAGACACCCGCACCCTCCCCCCGCACAGAGACATCCGCACAGAGGCACCCGCACAGAGGCACCCCCACAGAGGCACCCGCACAGAGGCACCCGCACAGGCACCCGCACAGAGGCACCCGCACAGAGACACCCGCACAGAGACACCCGCACCCTCCCCCCGTACAGAGAAACCCGCACCCTCCCCCGCACAGAGACACCCGCACAGAGACACCCGCACAGAGACCCCCGCACAGAGACACCCGCACCCTCCACCCGCACAGAGACACCCGCACCCTCCACCCGCACAGAGACACCCGCACAGAGACACCCGCACCCTCCACCCGCACGGAGACACCCGCACGGAGACACCCGCACGGAGACACCCGCACGGAGACACCCGCACGGAGACACCCGCACCCTCCACCCGCACAGAGACACCCGCACAGAGACACCCGCACAGAGACACCCGCACAGAGACACCCGCACAGAGACACCCGCACCCTGCCCCCGTACAGAGAAACCCGCACCCTCCCCCGCACTCTCCACCCGCACAGAGACACCCGCACAGAGACACCCGCACAGAGACACCCGCACCCTCCACCCGCACAGAGACACCCGCACCCTCCACCCGCAGAGAGACACCCGCACCCTTTCCCCGCACAGAGACACCAGCACCCTCCACCCGCACAGAGACACCTGCACAGAGACACCCGCACAGAGACACCCGCACAGAGACACCAGCACCCTCCACCCGCACAGAGACACCCGCTCAGAGACACCCGCTCCCTCCCCCCACACAGAGACACCCGCAAAGAGACACCCGCACACTCCACCCGCACAGAGACACCCGCACCCTCTCCCCGCACAGAGACACCAGCACCCTCCACCCGCACAGAGACACCCGCACAGAGGCACCCGCACAGAGACACCCGCACAGAGACACTCGCACAGAGACACCCGCACAGAGACACTCGCACAGAGACACCCGCAAAGAGACACCCGCACAGAGACACCCGGTCCCTCCCCCCGCACAGAGACACCCGCACAGAGACACCCGCACAGAGACACCCGCTCCCTCCCCCCGCACAGAGACACCCGCACAGGGACACCCGCACAGAGACACCCGCTCCCTCCCCCCGCACAGAGACACCCGCACAGAGACACCCGCTCCCTCCCCCCGCACAGAGACACCCGCACAGAGACACCCGCACCCTACACCCGCACAGAGACATCCGCACAGAGACACCCGCACAGAGACACCCGCACAGAGACACCCGCACAGAGACACCCGCACCCTCCACCCGCACAGAGACACCCGCACCCTCTCCCCGCACAGAGACACCCGCACAGAGACACTCGCACAGAGACACCCGCACCCTCCCCCCGCACAGAGACATCCGCACAGAGGCACCCGCACAGAGGCACCCCCACAGAGGCACCCGCACAGAGGCACCCGCACAGAGGCACCCGCACAGGCACCCGCACAGAGGCACCCGCACAGAGACACCCGCACAGAGACACCCGCACCCTCCCCCCGTACAGAGAAACCCGCACCCTCCCCCGCACAGAGACACCCGCACAGAGACACCCACACAGAGACCCCCGCACAGAGACACCCGCACCCTCCACCCGCACAGAGACACCCGCACCCTCCACCCGCACAGAGACACCCGCACAGAGACACCCGCACCCTCCACCCGCACAGAGACACCCGCACCCTCCACCCGCACAGAGACACCCGCACAGAGACACCCGCACAGAGACACCCGCACCCTCCACCCGCACAGAGACACCCGCACGGAGACACCCGCACGGAGACACCCGCACGGAGACACCCGCACGGAGACACCCGCACCCTCCACCCGCACAGGGACACCCGCACAGAGACACCCGCACAGAGACACCCGCACAGAGTCACCCGCACAGAGACACCCGCACCCTCCACCCGCACAGAGTCACCCGCACAGAGACACCCGCACCCTCCACCCGCACAGAGTCACCCGCACAGAGACACCCGCACCCTCCACCCGCACAGAGTCACCCGCACAGAGACACCTGCACAGAGACACCCGCACAGAGACACCCGCACCCTCCACCCGCACAGAGACACCCGCACCCTCCACCCGCACAGAGACACCCGCATAGAGACACCCGCACAGAGACACCCGCACAGAGACACCCGCTCCCTCCCCCCGCACAGAGACACCCGCACAGAGACACCCGCTCCCTCCCCCCGCACAGAGACACCCGGACAGAGACACCCGCACAGAGACACCCACACCTTCCACCCGCACAGAGACACCCGCACAGAGACACCCGCACAGATACACCCGCTGCCTCCCCCCGCACAGAGACACCCGCACCCTCCACTCGCACAGAGACACCCGCATAGAGACACCCGCACAGAGACACCCGCACCCTCCACCCGCACAGAGACATCCGCACAGAGACACCCGCACAGAGACACCCGCACAGAGACACCCGCACAGAGACAACCGCACCCTCTCCCCGCACAGAGACACCCGCACAGAGACACTCGCACAGAGACACCCGCACCCTCCCCCCGCACAGAGACATCCGCACAGAGGCACCCGCACAGAGGCACTCGCACAGAGGCACCCGCACAGAGGCACCCGCACAGAGACACCCGCACAGAGGCACCCGCACAGAGGCACCCGCACAGAGACACCCGCACAGAGACACCCGCACAGAGACACCCGCACAGAGACACCCGCACCCTCCACCCGCACAGAGACACCCGCACGGAGACACCCGCACGGAGACACCCGCACGGAGACACCCGCACGGAGACACCCGCACGGAGACACCCGCACCCTCCACCCGCACAGAGACACCCGCACAGAGACACCCGCGCAGAGACACCCGCACAGAGACACCCACACAGAGACACCCGCACAGAGACACCCGCACAGAGACACCCGCACAGAGACACCCACACCCTCCCCCCGTACAGAGAAACCCGCACCCTCCCCCGCACAGAGACACCCGCACAGAGACACCCGCACAGAGTCACCCGCACAGAGACACCCGCACCCTCCACCCGCACAGAGTCACCCGCACAGAGACACCCGCACCCTCCACCCGCACAGAGTCACCCGCACAGAGACACCCGCACCCTCCACCCGCACAGAGTCACCCGCACAGAGACACCTGCACAGAGACACCCGCACCCTCCACCCGCACAGAGACACCCGCACCCTCCACCCGCACAGAGACACCCGCACCCTCCACCCGCACAGAGACACCCGCATAGAGACACCCGCACAGAGACACCCGCACAGAGACACCCGCTCCCTCCCCCCGCACAGAGACACCCGCACAGAGACACCCGCTCCCTCCCCCCGCACAGAGACACCCGGACAGAGACACCCGCACAGAGACACCCACACCTTCCACCCGCACAGAGACACCCGCACAGAGACACCCGCACAGAGACACCCGCTCCCTCCCCCCGCACAGAGACACCCGCACCCTCCACTCGCACAGAGACACCCGCACAGAGACACCCGCACAGAGACACCCGCACCCTCCACCCGCACAGAGACATCCGCACAGAGACACCCGCACAGAGACACCCGCACAGAGACACCCGCACAGAGACACCCGCACCCTCTCCCCGCACAGAGACACCCGCACAGAGACACTCGCACAGAGACACCCGCACCCTCCCCCCGCACAGAGACATCCGCACAGAGGCACCCGCACAGAGGCACCCGCACAGAGGCACCCGCACAGAGGCACCCGCACAGATACACCCGCACCCTCCCCCCGTACAGAGAAACCCGCACCCTCCCCCACACAGAGACACCCGCACAGAGACACCCGCACAGAGACACCCGCACAGAGACACCCGCACCCTCCACCCGCACAGAGACACCCGCACAGAGACACCCGCACCCTCCCCCCGTACAGAGACACCCGCACCCTCCACCCGCACAGAGTCACCCGCACAGAGACACCCGCACAGAGACACGCGCACCCTCCACCCGCACAGAGACACCCGCACCCTCCACCCGCACAGAGACACCCGCACAGAGACACCCGCACAGAGACACGCGCACCCTCCACCCGCACAGAGACACCCGCACCCTCCACCCGCACAGAGACACCCGCACAGAGACACCCGCACAGAGACACCCGCACCCTCCACCCGCACAGAGACACCCGCACCCTCCAACCGCTCACTCCACCCGCACGGAGACACCCGCATCCTCCACCCGCACGGAGACACCCGCACCCTCCACCCGCACAGAGACACCCGCACAGAGACACCCGCACAGAGACACCCGCACAGAGACACCCGCACAGAGACACCCGCACAGAGACACCCGCACCCTCCACCCGCACAGAGACACCCGCACAGAGACACCCGCACAGAGACACCCGCACCCTCCACCCGCACAGACTCACCCGCACAGAGACACCTGCACAGAGACACCCGCACCCTCCACCCGCACAGAGACACTCGCACCCTCCACCCGCACAGAGACACCCGCACAGAGACACCCGCACCCTCCACCCGCACAGACTCACCCGCACAGAGACACCTGCACAGAGACACCCGCACCCTCCACCCGCACAGAGACACTCGCACCCTCCACCCGCACAGAGACACCCGCACCCTCTCCCCGCACAGAGACACCCGCACAGCGACACTCGCACAGAGACACCCGCACCCTCCCCCCGCACAGAGACATCCGCACAGAGGCACCCGCACAGAGGCACCCGCACAGAGGCACCCGCAGAGAGGCACCCGCACAGGCACCCGCACAGAGGCACCTGCACAGAGACACCCGCACAGAGACACCCGCACCCTCCCCCCGTACAGAGAAACCCGCACCCTCCCCCGCACAGAGACACCCGCACAGAGACACCCGCACCCTCTCCCCGCACAGAGACACTCGCACAGAGGCACCAGCACAGATACACCCGCACAGAGACACCCGCACAGAGACTCCCGCACAGAGACACCCGCACAGAGACACCCGCACAGAGGCACCCGCACAGAGGCACCCGCACAGAGGCACCCGCACAGACGCACCCGCACAGAGGCACCCGCACAGAGGCACCCGCACGGACACACCCGCACAGAGACACCCGCACAGAGACACCCGCACAGAGACACCCGCACAGAGACACCCGCACAGAGACACCCGCACAGAGACACCCGCACAGCGACACCCGCACTGAGACACCCACAACCTCCACCCGCACAGAGACACCCGCACAGAGACACCCGCACAGAGACACCCGCACCCTCCACCCGCACAGAGACACCCGCACAGAGTTACCCCCACAGAGACAACCGCACAGAGACACTCGCACCCTCCACCCGCACAGAGACACCCTCAAAGAGACACCCGCACCCTCCACCCGCACAGAGACACCCGCACCCTCCACCCGCACAGAGACACCCGCACCCTCCACCCGCACAGAGACACCCGCACCCTCCACCCGCACAGAGACACTCGCACAGAGACACCCGCACAGAGACACTCGCACAGAGACACCCGCACCCTCCACCCGCACAGAGACACCCGCACAATCCACCCGCACAGAGACACCCGCACAGAGACACCCGCACAGTGACACTCGCACAGAGACACCCGCACAGAGACACCCGCACCCTCCCCCTGCACAGAGACACCCGCACCCTCTCCCCGCACAGAGACACCCGCTCCCTCCCCCCCGCACAGAGACACCCGCACCCTCCCCCCGCACAGAGACACCCGCACCCTCTCCCTGCACAGACACCAGCACCCTCCACCCGCACAGAGACACCCGCACAGAGACACCCGCTCCCTCCACCCGCACAGAGACACCCGCACAGAGACACCCGCACCCTCCACTCGCACAGAGACACCCGCACCCTCCACCCGCACAGAGACACCCGCACCCTCCCCGCGCACAGAGACATCCGCACAGAGACACCCGCACAGAGACACCCGCACCCTCCACCCGCACAGAGGCACCCGCACAGAGGCACCCGCACAGAGGCACCCGCACAGAGGCACCCGCACAGAGGCACCTGCACAGAGACACCCGCACAGAGACACCCGCACAGACACACCCGCACCCTCCCCCCGCACAGAGACACCCGCACCCTCCACCCGCACAGATACACCCGCACACAGACACCCGCACACAGACACCTGCACACAGACACCCGCACACAGACACCCGCACACAGACACCCGCACCTTCCACCCGCTCAGAAACACTCGCACAGAGACACCCGCACCCTCCACCCGCGCAGAGACACCCGCACCCTCCACCCGCACAGAGACACCCGCACCCTCTCCCCGCACAGAGACACCCGCACAGAGACTCCCGCACAGAGACACCCGCACCCTCTCCCCGCACAGAGACACCAGCACCCTCTCCCCGCACAGAGACACCCGCACCCTCCACCCGCACAGAGACACCCGCACCCTCCACCCGCACAGAGACACCCGCACCCTCTCCCCGCACAGAGACACCCGCACAGAGACTCCCGCACAGAGACACCCGCACCCTCTCCCCGCACAGAGACACCAGCACCCTCTCCCCGCACAGAGACACCCGCACCCTCCACCCGCACAGAGACACCCGCACAGAGACACCCGCACAGAGACACCCGCAAAGAGACACCCGCACAGAGACACCCGGTCCCTCCCCCCGCACAGAGACACCCGCACAGAGACACCCGCACAGAGACACCCGCTCCCTCCCCCCGCACAGAGACACCCGCACAGAGACTCCCGCACAGAGACACCCGCACCCTCTCCCCGCACAGAGACACCAGCACCCTCTCCCCGCACAGAGACACCCGCACCCTCCACCCGCACAGAGACACCCGCACAGAGACACCCGCACAGAGACACCCGCAAAGAGACACCCGCACAGAGACACCCGGTCCCTCCCCCCGCACAGAGACACCCGCACAGAGACACCCGCACAGAGACACCCGCTCCCTCCCCCCGCACAGAGACACCCGCACAGGGACACCCGCACAGAGACACCCGCTCCCTCCCCCCGCACAGAGACACCCGCACAGAGACACCCGCTCCCTCCCCCCGCACAGAGACACCCGCACAGAGACACCCGCACCCTCCACTCGCACAGAGACACCCACACAGAGACACCCGCACCCTACACCCGCACAGAGACATCCGCACAGAGACACCCGCACAGAGACACCCGCACAGAGACACCCGCACAGAGACACCCGCACCCTCCACCCGCACAGAGACACCCGCACCCTCTCCCCGCACAGAGACACCCGCACAGAGACACTCGCACAGAGACACCCGCACCCTCCCCCCGCACAGAGACATCCGCACAGAGGCACCCGCACAGACGCACCCCCACAGAGGCACCGGCACAGAGGCACCCGCACAGAGGCACCCGCACAGGCACCCGCACAGAGGCACCCGCACAGAGACACCCGCACAGAGACACCCGCACCCTCCCCCCGTACAGAGAAACCCGCACCCTCCCCCGCACAGAGACACCCGCACAGAGACACCCGCACAGAGACCCCCGCACAGAGACACCCGCACCCTCCACCCGCACAGAGACACCCGCACCCTCCACCCGCACAGCGACACCCGCACAGAGACACCCGCACCCTCCACCCGCACAGAGACACCCGCACCCTCCACCCGCACAGCGACACCCGCACAGAGACACCCGCACAGAGACACCCGCACCCTCCACCCGCACAGAGACACCCGCACGGAGACACCCGCACGGAGACACCCGCACGGGGACACCCGCACGGAGACACCCGCACCCTCCACCCGCACAGAGACACCCGCACAGAGACACCCGCACAGAGACACCCGCACAGAGACACCCGCACAGAGACACCCGCACCCTCCCCCCGTACAGAGAAACCCGCACCCTCCCCCGCACAGAGACACCCGCACAGAGACACCCGCACAGAGTCACCCGCACAGAGACACCCGCACCCTCCACCCGCACAGAGTCACCCGCACAGAGACACCCGCACCCTCCACCCGCACAGAGTCACCCGCACAGAGACACCCGCACCCTCCACCCGCACAGAGTCACCCGCACAGAGACACCTGCACAGAGACACCCGCACAGAGACACCCGCACCCTCCACCCGCACAGAGACACCCGCACCCTCCACCCGCACAGAGACACCCGCATAGAGACACCCGCACAGAGACACCCGCACAGAGACACCCGCTCCCTCCCCCCGCACAGGCACCCGCACAGAGGCACCTGCACAGAGACACCCGCACAGAGACACCCGCACCCTCCCCCCGTACAGAGAAACCCGCACCCTCCCCCGCACAGAGACACCCGCACAGAGACACCCGCACCCTCTCCCCGCACAGAGACACTCGCACAGAGGCACCAGCACAGATACACCCGCACAGAGACACCCGCACAGAGACTCCCGCACAGAGACACCCGCACAGAGACACCCGCACAGAGGCACCCGCACAGAGGCACCCGCACAGAGGCACCCGCACAGACGCACCCGCACAGAGGCACCCGCACAGAGGCACCCGCACGGACACACCCGCACAGAGACACCCGCACAGAGACACCCGCACAGAGACACCCGCACAGAGACACCCGCACAGAGACACCCGCACAGAGACACCCGCACAGCGACACCCGCACAGAGACACCCACAACCTCCACCCGCACAGAGACACACGCACAGAGACACCCGCACAGAGACACCCGCACAGAGACACCCGCACCCTCCACCCGCACAGAGACACCCGCACAGAGTCACCCCCACAGAGACAACCGCACAGAGACACTCGCACCCTCCACCCGCACAGAGACACCCTCAAAGAGACACCCGCACCCTCCACCCGCACAGAGACACCCGCACCCTCCACCCGCACAGAGACACCCGCACCCTCCACCCGCACAGAGACACCCGCACAGAGACACCCGCACAGAGACACGCGCACCCTCCACCCGCACAGAGACACCCGCACCCTCCACCCGCACAGAGACACCCGCACAGAGACACCCGCACAGAGACACCCGCACCCTCCACCCGCACAGAGACACCCGCACCCTCCAACCGCTCACTCCACCCGCACGGAGACACCCGCATCCTCCACCCGCACGGAGACACCCGCACCCTCCACCCGCACAGAGACACCCGCACAGAGACACCCGCACAGAGACACCCGCACAGAGACACCCGCACAGAGACACCCGCACAGAGACACCCGCACCCTCCACCCGCACAGAGACACCCGCACAGAGACACCCGCACCCTCCACCCGCACAGACTCACCCGCACAGAGACACCTGCACAGAGACACCCGCACCCTCCACCCGCACAGAGACACCCGCACCCTCCACCCGCACAGAGACACCCGCACCCTCTCCCCGCACAGAGACACCCGCACAGCGACACTCGCACAGAGACACCCGCACCCTCCCCCCGCACAGAGACATCCGCACAGAGGCACCCGCACAGAGGCACCCGCACAGAGGCACCCGCAGAGAGGCACCCGCACAGGCACCCGCACAGAGGCACCTGCACAGAGACACCCGCACAGAGACACCCGCACCCTCCCCCCGTACAGAGAAACCCGCACCCTCCCCCGCACAGAGACACCCGCACAGAGACACCCGCACCCTCTCCCCGCACAGAGACACTCGCACAGAGGCACCAGCACAGATACACCCGCACAGAGACACCCGCACAGAGACTCCCGCACAGAGACACCCGCACAGAGACACCCGCACAGAGGCACCCGCACAGAGGCACCCGCACAGAGGCACCCGCACAGACGCACCCGCACAGAGGCACCCGCACAGAGGCACCCGCACGGACACACCCGCACAGAGACACCCGCACAGAGACACCCGCACAGAGACACCCGCACAGAGACACCCGCACAGAGACACCCGCTCAGAGACACCCGCACAGCGACACCCGCACTGAGACACCCACAACCTCCACCCGCACAGAGACACCCGCACAGAGACACCCGCACAGAGACACCCGCACCCTCCACCCGCACAGAGACACCCGCACAGAGTTACCCCCACAGAGACAACCGCACAGAGACACTCGCACCCTCCACCCGCACAGAGACACCCTCAAAGAGACACCCGCACCCTCCACCCGCACAGAGACACCCGCACCCTCCACCCGCACAGAGACACCCGCACCCTCCACCCGCACAGAGACACCCGCACCCTCCACCCGCACAGAGACACTCGCACAGAGACACCCGCACAGAGACACTCGCACAGAGACACCCGCACCCTCCACCCGCACAGAGACACCCGCACAATCCACCCGCACAGAGACACCCGCACAGAGACACCCGCACAGTGACACTCGCACAGAGACACCCGCACAGAGACACCCGCACCCTCCCCCTGCACAGAGACACCCGCACCCTCTCCCCGCACAGAGACACCCGCTCCCTCCCCCCCGCACAGAGACACCCGCACCCTCCCCCCGCACAGAGACACCCGCACCCTCTCCCTGCACAGACACCAGCACCCTCCACCCGCACAGAGACACCCGCACAGAGACACCCGCTCCCTCCACCCGCACAGAGACACCCGCACAGAGACACCCGCACCCTCCACTCGCACAGAGACACCCGCACCCTCCACCCGCACAGAGACACCCGCACCCTCCCCGCGCACAGAGACATCCGCACAGAGACACCCGCACAGAGACACCCGCACCCTCCACCCGCACAGAGGCACCCGCACAGAGGCACCCGCACAGAGGCACCCGCACAGAGGCACCCGCACAGAGGCACCTGCACAGAGACACCCGCACAGAGACACCCGCACAGACACACCCGCACCCTCCCCCCGCACAGAGACACCCGCACCCTCCACCCGCACAGATACACCCGCACACAGACACCCGCACACAGACACCTGCACACAGACACCCGCACACAGACACCCGCACACAGACACCCGCACCTTCCACCCGCTCAGAAACACTCGCACAGAGACACCCGCACCCTCCACCCGCGCAGAGACACCCGCACCCTCCACCCGCACAGAGACACCCGCACCCTCTCCCCGCACAGAGACACCCGCACAGAGACTCCCGCACAGAGACACCCGCACCCTCTCCCCGCACAGAGACACCAGCACCCTCTCCCCGCACAGAGACACCCGCACCCTCCACCCGCACAGAGACACCCGCACCCTCCACCCGCACAGAGACACCCGCACCCTCTCCCCGCACAGAGACACCCGCACAGAGACTCCCGCACAGAGACACCCGCACCCTCTCCCCGCACAGAGACACCAGCACCCTCTCCCCGCACAGAGACACCCGCACCCTCCACCCGCACAGAGACACCCGCACAGAGACACCCGCACAGAGACACCCGCAAAGAGACACCCGCACAGAGACACCCGGTCCCTCCCCCCGCACAGAGACACCCGCACAGAGACACCCGCACAGAGACACCCGCTCCCTCCCCCCGCACAGAGACACCCGCACAGAGACTCCCGCACAGAGACACCCGCACCCTCTCCCCGCACAGAGACACCAGCACCCTCTCCCCGCACAGAGACACCCGCACCCTCCACCCGCACAGAGACACCCGCACAGAGACACCCGCACAGAGACACCCGCAAAGAGACACCCGCACAGAGACACCCGGTCCCTCCCCCCGCACAGAGACACCCGCACAGAGACACCCGCACAGAGACACCCGCTCCCTCCCCCCGCACAGAGACACCCGCACAGGGACACCCGCACAGAGACACCCGCTCCCTCCCCCCGCACAGAGACACCCGCACAGAGACACCCGCTCCCTCCCCCCGCACAGAGACACCCGCACAGAGACACCCGCACCCTCCACTCGCACAGAGACACCCACACAGAGACACCCGCACCCTACACCCGCACAGAGACATCCGCACAGAGACACCCGCACAGAGACACCCGCACAGAGACACCCGCACAGAGACACCCGCACCCTCCACCCGCACAGAGACACCCGCACCCTCTCCCCGCACAGAGACACCCGCACAGAGACACTCGCACAGAGACACCCGCACCCTCCCCCCGCACAGAGACATCCGCACAGAGGCACCCGCACAGACGCACCCCCACAGAGGCACCGGCACAGAGGCACCCGCACAGAGGCACCCGCACAGGCACCCGCACAGAGGCACCCGCACAGAGACACCCGCACAGAGACACCCGCACCCTCCCCCCGTACAGAGAAACCCGCACCCTCCCCCGCACAGAGACACCCGCACAGAGACACCCGCACAGAGACCCCCGCACAGAGACACCCGCACCCTCCACCCGCACAGAGACACCCGCACCCTCCACCCGCACAGCGACACCCGCACAGAGACACCCGCACCCTCCACCCGCACAGAGACACCCGCACCCTCCACCCGCACAGCGACACCCGCACAGAGACACCCGCACAGAGACACCCGCACCCTCCACCCGCACAGAGACACCCGCACGGAGACACCCGCACGGAGACACCCGCACGGGGACACCCGCACGGAGACACCCGCACCCTCCACCCGCACAGAGACACCCGCACAGAGACACCCGCACAGAGACACCCGCACAGAGACACCCGCACAGAGACACCCGCACCCTCCCCCCGTACAGAGAAACCCGCACCCTCCCCCGCACAGAGACACCCGCACAGAGACACCCGCACAGAGTCACCCGCACAGAGACACCCGCACCCTCCACCCGCACAGAGTCACCCGCACAGAGACACCCGCACCCTCCACCCGCACAGAGTCACCCGCACAGAGACACCCGCACCCTCCACCCGCACAGAGTCACCCGCACAGAGACACCTGCACAGAGACACCCGCACAGAGACACCCGCACCCTCCACCCGCACAGAGACACCCGCACCCTCCACCCGCACAGAGACACCCGCATAGAGACACCCGCACAGAGACACCCGCACAGAGACACCCGCTCCCTCCCCCCGCACAGGCACCCGCACAGAGGCACCTGCACAGAGACACCCGCACAGAGACACCCGCACCCTCCCCCCGTACAGAGAAACCCGCACCCTCCCCCGCACAGAGACACCCGCACAGAGACACCCGCACCCTCTCCCCGCACAGAGACACTCGCACAGAGGCACCAGCACAGATACACCCGCACAGAGACACCCGCACAGAGACTCCCGCACAGAGACACCCGCACAGAGACACCCGCACAGAGGCACCCGCACAGAGGCACCCGCACAGAGGCACCCGCACAGACGCACCCGCACAGAGGCACCCGCACAGAGGCACCCGCACGGACACACCCGCACAGAGACACCCGCACAGAGACACCCGCACAGAGACACCCGCACAGAGACACCCGCACAGAGACACCCGCACAGAGACACCCGCACAGCGACACCCGCACAGAGACACCCACAACCTCCACCCGCACAGAGACACACGCACAGAGACACCCGCACAGAGACACCCGCACAGAGACACCCGCACCCTCCACCCGCACAGAGACACCCGCACAGAGTCACCCCCACAGAGACAACCGCACAGAGACACTCGCACCCTCCACCCGCACAGAGACACCCTCAAAGAGACACCCGCACCCTCCACCCGCACAGAGACACCCGCACCCTCCACCCGCACAGAGACACCCGCACCCTCCACCCGCACAGAGACACCCGCACCCTCCACCCGCACAGAGACACTCGCACAGAGACACCCGCACAGAGACACTCGCACAGAGACACCCGCACCCTCCCTCCGCACAGAGACACCCGCACAATCCACCCGCACAGAGACACCCGCACAGAGACACCCGCACAGTGACACTCGCACAGAGACACCCGCACAGAGACACCCGCACCCTCCCCCTGCACAGAGACACCCGCACCCTCTCCCCGCACAGAGACACCCGCTCCCTCCCCCCCGCACAGAGACACCCGCACCCTCCCCCCGCACAGAGACACCCGCACCCTCTCCCTGCACAGACACCAGCACCCTCCACCCGCACAGAGACACCCGCACAGAGACACCCGCTCCCTCCACCCGCACAGAGACACCCGCACAGAGACACCCGCACCCTCCACTCGCACAGAGACACCCGCACCCTCCACCCGCACAGAGACACCCGCACCCTCCCCGCGCACAGAGACATCCGCACAGAGACACCCGCACAGAGACACCCGCACCCTCCACCCGCACAGAGGCACCCGCACAGAGGCACCCGCACAGAGGCACCCGCACAGAGGCACCCGCACAGAGGCACCTGCACAGAGACACCCGCACAGAGACACCCGCACAGACACACCCGCACCCTCCCCCCGCACAGAGACACCCGCACCCTCCACCCGCACAGATACACCCGCACACAGACACCCGCACACAGACACCTGCACACAGACACCCGCACACAGACACCCGCACACAGACACCCGCACCTTCCACCCGCTCAGAAACACTCGCACAGAGACACCCGCACCCTCCACCCGCGCAGAGACACCCGCACCCTCCACCCGCACAGAGACACCCGCACCCTCTCCCCGCACAGAGACACCCGCACAGAGACTCCCGCACAGAGACACCCGCACCCTCTCCCCGCACAGAGACACCAGCACCCTCTCCCCGCACAGAGACACCCGCACCCTCCACCCGCACAGAGACACCCGCACAGAGACACCCGCACAGAGACACCCGCAAAGAGACACCCGCACAGAGACACCCGGTCCCTCCCCCCGCACAGAGACACCCGCACAGAGACACCCGCACAGAGACACCCGCTCCCTCCCCCCGCACAGAGACACCCGCACAGGGACACCCGCACAGAGACACCCGCTCCCTCCCCCCGCACAGAGACACCCGCACAGAGACACCCGCTCCCTCCCCCCGCACAGAGACACCCGCACAGAGACACCCGCACCCTCCACTCGCACAGAGACACCCACACAGAGACACCCGCACCCTACACCCGCACAGAGACATCCGCACAGAGACACCCGCACAGAGACACCCGCACAGAGACACCCGCACAGAGACACCCGCACCCTCCACCCGCACAGAGACACCCGCACCCTCTCCCCGCACAGAGACACCCGCACAGAGACACTCGCACAGAGACACCCGCACCCTCCCCCCGCACAGAGACATCCGCACAGAGGCACCCGCACAGAGGCACCCCCACAGAGGCACCGGCACAGAGGCACCCGCACAGAGGCACCCGCACAGGCACCCGCACAGAGGCACCCGCACAGAGACACCCGCACAGAGACACCCGCACCCTCCCCCCGTACAGAGAAACCCGCACCCTCCCCCGCACAGAGACACCCGCACAGAGACACCCGCACAGAGACCCCCGCACAGAGACACCCGCACCCTCCACCCGCACAGAGACACCCGCACCCTCCACCCGCACAGCGACACCCGCACAGAGACACCCGCACCCTCCACCCGCACAGAGACACCCGCACCCTCCACCCGCACAGAGACACCCGCACAGAGACACCCGCACAGAGACACCCGCACCCTCCACCCGCACAGAGACACCCGCACGGAGACACCCGCACGGAGACACCCGCACGGAGACACCCGCACGGAGACACCCGCACGGAGACACCCGCACCCTCCACCCGTACAGAGACACCCGCACAGAGACACCCGCACAGAGACACCCGCACAGAGACACCCGCACAGAGACACCCGCACCCTCCCCCCGTACAGAGAAACCCGCACCCTCCCCCGCACAGAGACACCCGCACAGAGACACCCGCACAGAGTCACCCGCACAGAGACACCCGCACCCTCCACCCGCACAGAGTCACCCGCACAGAGACACCCGCACCCTCCACCCGCACAGAGTCACCCGCACAGAGACACCTGCACAGAGACACCCGCACCCTCCACCCGCACAGAGACACCCGCACCCTCCACCCGCACAGAGACACCCGCATAGAGACACCCGCACAGAGACACCCGCACAGAGACACCCGCTCCCTCCCCCCGCACAGAGACACCCGCACAGAGACACCCGCTCCCTCCACCCGCACAGAGACACCCGGACAGAGACACCCGCACAGAGACACCCACACCTTCCACCCGCACAGAGACACCCGCACAGAGACACCCGCACAGATACACCCGCTGCCTCCCCCCGCACTGAGACACCCGCACCCTCCACTCGCACAGAGACACCCGCACAGAGACACCCGCACCCTCCACCCGCACAGAGACATCCGCACAGAGACACCCGCACAGAGACACCCGCACAGAGACACCCGCACAGAGACAACCGCACCCTCTCCCCGCACAGAGACACCCGCACAGAGACACTCGCACAGAGACACCCGCACCCTCCCCCCGCACAGAGACATCCGCACAGAGGCACCCGCACAGAGGCACTCGCACAGAGGCACCCGCACAGAGGCACCCGCACAGAGGCACCCGCACAGAGACACCCGCACAGAGGCACCTGCACAGAGGCACCCGCACAGAGACACCCGCACAGAGACACCCGCACCCTCCCCCCGTACAGAGAAACCCGCACCCTCCCCCACACAGAGACACCCGCACAGAGACACCCGCACAGAGACACCCGCACCCTCCACCCGCACAGAGACACCCGCACAGAGACACCCGCACGGAGACACCCGCACGGAGACACCCGCACGGAGACACCCGCACGGAGACACCCGCACGGAGACACCCGCACCCTCCACCCGCACAGAGACACCCGCACAGAGACACCCGCACAGAGACACCCGCACAGAGACACCCACACAGAGACACCCGCACAGAGACACCCGCACAGAGACACCCGCACAGAGACACCCGCACCCTCCCCCCGTACAGAGAAACCCGCACCCTCCCCCGCACAGAGACACCCGCACAGAGACACCCGCACAGAGTCACCCGCACAGAGACACCCGCACCCTCCACCCGCACAGAGTCACCCGCACAGAGACACCCGCACCCTCCACCCGCACAGAGTCACCCGCACAGAGACACCCGCACCCTCCACCCGCACAGAGTCACCCGCACAGAGACACCTGCACAGAGACACCCGCACCCTCCACCCGCACAGAGACACCCGCACCCTCCACCCGCACAGAGACACCCGCACCCTCCACCCGCACAGAAACACCCGCATAGAGACACCCGCACAGAGACACCCGCACAGAGACACGCGCTCCCTCCCCCCGCACAGAGACACCCGCACAGAGACACCCGCTCCCTCCCCCCGCACAGAGACACCCGGACAGAGACACCCGCACAGAGACACCCACACCTTCCACCCGCACAGAGACACCCGCACAGAGACACCCGCACAGAGACACCCGCTCCCTCCCCCCGCACAGAGACACCCGCACCCTCCACTCGCACAGAGACACCCGCACAGAGACACCCGCACAGAGACACCCGCACCCTCCACCCGCACAGAGACATCCGCACAGAGACACCCGCACAGAGACACCCGCACAGAGACACCCGCACAGAGACACCCGCACCCTCTCCCCGCACAGAGACACCCGCACAGAGACACTCGCACAGAGACACCCGCACCCTCCCCCCGCACAGAGACATCCGCACAGAGGCACCCGCACAGAGGCACCCGCACAGAGGCACCCGCACAGAGGCACCCGCACAGAGGCACCCGCACGGAGACACCCGCACAGAGACACCCGCACCCTCCCCCCGTACAGAGAAACCCGCACCCTCCCCCACACAGAGACACCCGCACAGAGACACCCGCACAGAGACACCCGCACAGAGACACCCGCACCCTCCACCCGCACAGAGACACCCGCACAGAGACACCCGCACCCTCCCCCCGTACAGAGACACCCGCACCCTCCACCCGCACAGAGTCACCCGCACAGAGACACCCGCACAGAGACACGCGCACCCTCCACCCGCACAGAGACACCCGCACCCTCCACCCGCACAGAGACACCCGCACAGAGACACCCGCACAGAGACACCCGCACCCTCCACCCGCACAGAGACACCCGCACCCTCCACCCGCACAGAGACACCCGCACAGAGACACCCGCACAGAGACACCCGCACCCTCCACCCGCACAGAGACACCCGCACCCTCCAACCGCTCACTCCACCCGCACGGAGACACCCGCATCCTCCACCCGCACGGAGACACCCGCACCCTCCACCCGCACAGAGACACCCGCACAGAGACACCCGCACAGAGACACCCGCACAGAGACACCCGCACGGAGACACCCGCACAGAGACACCCGCACAGAGACACCCGCACCCTCCACCCGCACAGAGACACCCGCACAGAGACACCCGCACCCTCCACCCGCACAGACTCACCCGCACAGAGACACCTGCACCCTCCACCCGCACAGAGACACCCGCACCCTCCACCCGCACAGAGACACCCGCACCCTCCACCCGCACAGAGACACCCGCACCCTCTCCCCGCACAGAGACACCCGCACAGAGACACCCGCACCCTCCCCCCGCACAGAGACATCCGCACAGAGGCACCCGCACAGAGGCACCCGCAGAGAGGCACCCGCACAGGCACCCGCACAGAGGCACCTGCACAGAGACACCCGCACAGAGACACCCGCACCCTCCCCCCGTACAGAGAAACCCGCACCCTCCCCCGCACAGAGACACCCGCACAGAGACACCCGCACAGAGACACCCGCACCCTCCACCCGCACAGAGTCACCCGCACAGAGACACCCGCACAGAGACACCCGCACCCTCCACCCGCACAGAGACACCCGCACCCTCCACCCGCACAGAGACACCCGCACAGAGACACCCGCACCCTCCACCCGCACAGAGACACCCGCACCCAGACACCCGCACAGATACACCCGCTGCCTCCACCCGCACTGAGACACCCGCACCCTCCACTCGCACAGAGACACCCGCACAGAGACACCCGCACCCTCCACCCGCACAGAGACATCCGCACAGAGACACCCGCACAGAGACACCCGCACAGAGACACCCGCACAGAGACAACCGCACCCTCTCCCCGCACAGAGACACCCGCACAGAGACACTCGCACAGAGACACCCGCACCCTCCCCCCGCACAGAGACATCCGCACAGAGGCACCCGCACAGAGGCACCCGCACAGAGGCACCCGCACAGAGACACCCGCACAGAGGCACCTGCACAGAGGCACCCGCACAGAGACACCCGCACCCTCCCCCCGTACAGAGAAACCCGCACCCTCCCCCACACAGAGACACCCGCACAGAGACACCCGCACAGAGTCACCCGCACAGAGACACCCGCACCCTCCACCCGCACAGAGAAACCCGCACAGAGACACCCGCACGGAGACACCCGCACGGAGACACCCGCACGGAGACACCCGCACGGAGACACCCGCACGGAGACACCCGCACCCTCCACCCGCACAGAGACACCCGCACAGAGGCACCCGCAGAGAGGCACCCGCACAGAGACACCCGCACAGAGACACCCGCACAGAGACACCCGCACGGAGACACCCGCACGGAGACACCCGCACGGAGACACCCGCACGGAGACACCCGCACCCTCCACCCGCACAGAGACACCCGCACAGAGGCACCCGCAGAGAGGCACCCGCACAGAGACACCCGCACCCTCCACCCGCACAGAGACACCCGCACAGGCACCCGCACAGAGGCACCTGCACAGAGACACCCGCACAGAGACACCCGCACCCTCCCCCCGTACAGAGAAACCCGCACCCTCCCCCGCACAGAGACACCCGCACAGAGACACCCGCACAGAGACACCCGCACCCTCCACCCGCACAGAGTCACCCGCACAGAGACACCCGCACCCTCCACCCGCACAGAGACACCCGCACCCTCCACCCGCACAGAGTCACCCGCACAGAGACACCTGCACAGAGACACCCGCACCCTCCACCCGCACAGAGACACCCGCACCCTCCACCCGCACAGAGACACCCGCACCCTCCACCCGCACAGAAACACCCGCATAGAGACACCCGCACAGAGACACCCGCACAGAGACACCCGCTCCCTCCCCCCGCACAGAGACACCCGCACAGAGACACCCGCTCCCTCCCCCCGCACAGAGACACCCGCACAGAGACACCCACACCTTCCACCCGCACAGAGACACCCGCACAGAGACACCCGCACAGAGACACCCGCTCCCTCCCCCCGCACAGAGACACCCGCACCCTCCACTCGCACAGAGACACCCACACATAGACACCCGCACCCTCCACCCGCACAGAGACATCCGCACAGAGACACCCGCACAGAGACACCCGCACAGAGACACCCGCACAGAGACACCCGCACCCTCTCCCCGCACAGAGACACCCGCACAGAGACACTCGCACAGAGACACCCGCACCCTCCCCCCGCACAGAGACATCCGCACAGAGGCACCCGCACAGAGGCACCCGCACAGAGGCACCCGCACAGAGGCACCCGCACAGAGGCACCCGCACAGAGGCACCCGCACGGAGACACCCGCACAGAGACACCCGCACCCTCCCCCCATACAGAGAAACCCGCACCCTCCCCCACACAGAGACACCCGCACAGAGACACCCGCACAGAGACACCCGCACAGAGACACCCGCACCCTCCACCCGCACAGAGACACCCGCACAGAGACACCCGCACCCTCCCCCCGTACAGAGACACCCGCACCCTCCACCCGCACAGAGTCACCCGCACAGAGACACCCGCACAGAGACACGCGCACCCTCCACCCGCACAGAGACACCCGCACCCTCCACCCGCACAGAGACACCCGCACAGAGACACCCGCACAGAGACACCCGCACCCTCCACCCGCACAGAGACACCCGCACCCTCCACCCGCACAGAGACACCCGCACAGAGACACCCGCACAGAGACACCCGCACCCTCCACCCGCACAGAGACACCCGCACCCTCCAACCGCTCACTCCACCCGCACGGAGACACCCGCATCCTCCACCCGCACGGAGACACCCGCACCCTCCACCCGCACAGAGACACCCGCACAGAGACACCCGCACAGAGACACCCGCACAGAGACACCCGCACAGAGACACCCGCACAGAGACACCCGCACCCTCCACCCGCACAGAGACACCCGCACAGAGACACCCGCACCCTCCACCCGCACAGACTCACCCGCACAGAGACACCTGCACAGAGACACCCGCACCCTCCACCCGCACAGAGACACCCGCACCCTCCACCCGCACAGAGACACCCGCACCCTCTCCCCGCACAGAGACACCCGCACAGAGACACTCGCACAGAGACACCCGCACCCTCCCCCCGCACAGAGACATCCGCAGAGAGGCACCCGCACAGGCACCCGCACAGAGGCACCTGCACAGAGACACCCGCACAGAGACACCCGCACCCTCCCCCCGTACAGAGAAACCCGCACCCTCCCCCGCACAGAGACACCCGCACAGAGACACCCGCACAGAGACACCCGCACCCTCCACCCGCACAGAGTCACCCGCACAGAGACACCCGCACAGAGACACCCGCACCCTCCACCCGCACAGAGACACCCGCACAGAGACACCCGCACAGAGACACCCGCTCCCTCCCCCCGCACAGAGACACCCGCACCCTCCACCCGCACAGAGACACCCGCACAGAGACACCCGCACGGAGACACCCGCACGGAGACACCCGCACGGAGACACCCGCACGGAGACACCCGCACCCTCCACCCGCACAGAGACACCCGCACAGAGACACCCGCACAGAGACACCCGCACAGAGACACCCACACAGAGACACCCGCACAGAGACACCCGCACAGAGACACCCGCACAGAGACACCCGCACAGAGACACCCGCACAGAGACACCCGCACCCTCCCCCCGTACAGAGAAACCCGCACCCTCCCCCGCACAGAGACACCCGCACAGAGACACCCGCACAGAGTCACCCGCACAGAGACACCCGCACCCTCCACCCGCACAGAGTCACCCGCACAGAGACACCCGCACCCTCCACCCGCACAGAGTCACCCGCACAGAGACACCCGCACCCTCCACCCGCACAGAGTCACCCGCACAGAGACACCTGCACAGAGACACCCGCACCCTCCACCCGCACAGAGACACCCGCACCCTCCACCCGCACAGAGACACCCGCACCCTCCACCCGCACAGAGACACCCGCATAGAGACACCCGCACAGAGACACCCGCACAGAGACACCCGCTCCCTCCCCCCGCACAGAGACACCCGCACAGAGACACCCGCTCCCTCCCCCCGCACAGAGACACCCGCACAGAGACACCCACACCTTCCACCCGCACAGAGACACCCGCACAGAGACACCCGCACAGAGACACCCGCTCCCTCCCCCCGCACAGAGACACCCGCACCCTCCACTCGCACAGAGACACCCGCACAGAGACACCCGCACAGAGACACCCGCACAGAGACACCCGCACCCTCCACCCGCACAGAGACATCCGCACAGAGACACCCGCACAGAGACACCCGCACAGAGACACCCGCACCCTCTCCCCGCACAGAGACACCCGCACAGAGACACTCGCACAGAGACACCCGCACCCTCCCCCCGCACAGAGACATCCGCACAGAGGCACCCGCACAGAGGCACCCGCACAGAGGCACCCGCACAGAGGCACCCGCACAGAGGCACCCGCACAGAGGCACCCGCACAGAGGCACCCGCACAGAGACACCCGCACCCTCCCCCCGTACAGAGAAACCCGCACCCTCCCCCACACAGAGACACCCGCACAGAGACACCCGCACAGAGACACCCGCACAGAGACACCCGCACCCTCCACCCGCACAGAGACACCCGCACAGAGACACCCGCACCCTCCCCCCGTACAGAGACACCCGCACCCTCCACCCGCACAGAGTCACCCGCACAGAGACACCCGCACAGAGACACGCGCACCCTCCACCCGCACAGAGACACCCGCACCCTCCACCCGCACAGAGACACCCGCACAGAGACACCCGCACAGAGACACCCGCACCCTCCACCCGCACAGAGACACCCGCACCCTCCACCCGCACAGAGACACCCGCACAGAGACACCCGCACCCTCCACCCGCACAGAGACACCCGCACCCTCCAACCGCTCACTCCACCCGCACGGAGACACCCGCATCCTCCACCCGCACGGAGACACCAGCACCCTCCACCCGCACAGAGACACCCGCACAGAGACACCCGCACAGAGACACCCGCACAGAGACACCCGCACAGAGACACCCGCACAGAGACACCCGCACAGAGACACCCGCACCCTCCAACCGCACAGAGACACCCGCACAGAGACACCCGCACCCTCCACCCGCACAGAGACACCCGCACAGACTCACCCGCACAGAGACACCTGCACAGAGACACCCGCACCCTCCACCCGCACAGAGACACCCGCACCCTCCACCCGCACAGAGACACCCGCACCCTCTCCCCGCACAGAGACACCCGCACAGAGACACTCGCACAGAGACACCCGCACCCTCCCCCCGCACAGAGACATCCGCACAGAGGCACCCGCACAGAGGCACCCGCAGAGAGGCACCCGCACAGGCACCCGCACAGAGGCACCTGCACAGAGACACCCGCACAGAGTCACCCGCACAGAGACACCCGCACCCTCCACCCGCACAGAGTCACCCGCACAGAGACACCCGCACCCTCCACCCGCACAGAGTCACCCGCACAGAGACACCCGCACCCTCCACCCGCACAGAGTCACCCGCACAGAGACACCCGCACCCTCCACCCGCACAGAGTCACCCGCACCCTCCACCCGCACAGAGACACCCGCACCCTCCACCCGCACAGAGACACCCGCACCCTCCACCCGCACAGAGACACCCGCACAGAGACACCCGCACCCTCCACCCGCACAGAGACACCCGCACCCTCCCCCCGTACAGAGAAACCCGCACCCTCCCCCGCACAGAGACACCCGCACAGAGACACCCGCACAGAGACACCCGCACCCTCCACCCGCACAGAGTCACCCGCACAGAGACACCCGCACAGAGACACCCGCACCCTCCACCCGCACAGAGACACCCGCACCCTCCACCCGCACAGAGACACCCGCACAGAGACACCCGCACAGAGACACCCGCACAGAGACACCCGCACCCTCCACCCGCACAGAGACACCCGCACCCTCCACCCGCACAGAGACACCCGCACAGAGACACCCGCACAGAGACACCCGCACAGAGACACCCGCACCCTCCACCCGCACGGAGACACCCGCACGGAGACACCCGCACGGAGACACCCGCACGGAGACACCCGCACGGAGACACCCGCACAGAGACACCCGCACAGAGACACCCGCACAGAGACACCCGCACAGAGTCACCCGCACAGAGACACCCGCACCCTCCCCCCGTACAGAGAAACCCGCACCCTCCCCCGCACAGAGACACCCGCACAGAGACACCCGCACGGAGACACCCGCACGGAGACACCCGCACAGAGACACCCGCACAGAGACACCCGCACAGAGACACCCGCACAGAGTCACCCGCACAGAGTCACCCGCACAGAGACACCCGCACCCTCCACCCGCACAGAGTCACCCGCACAGAGACACCCGCACCCTCCACCCGCACAGAGTCACCCGCACAGAGACACCCGCACCCTCCACCCGCACAGAGTCACCCGCACAGAGACACCCGCACCCTCCACCCGCACAGAGTCACCCGCACCCTCCACCCGCACAGAGTCACCCGCACCCTCCACCCGCACAGAGACACCCGCACCCTCCACCCGCACAGAGACACCCGCACAGAGACACCCGCACCCTCCACCCGCACAGAGACACCCGCACCCTCCACCCGCACAGAGACACCCGCACCCTCCACCCGCACAGAGACACCCGCACAGAGACACCCGCACAGAGACACCCGCTCCCTCCCCCCGCACAGAGACACCCGGACAGAGACACCCGCACAGAGACACCCACACCTTCCACCCGCACAGAGACACCCGCACAGAGACACCCGCTCCCTCCCCCCGCACAGAGACACCCGCACCCTCCACTCGCACAGAGACACCCGCACAGAGACACCCGCACAGAGACACCCGCACCCTCCACCCGCACAGAGACATCCGCACAGAGACACCCGCACAGAGACACCCGCACAGAGACACCCGCACGGAGACACCCGCACGGAGACACCCGCACGGAGACACCCGCACGGAGACACCCGCACGGAGACACCCGCACCCTCCACCCGCACAGAGACACCCGCACAGAGACACCCGCACAGAGACACCCGCACAGAGACACCCACACAGAGACACCCGCACAGAGACACCCGCACAGAGACACCCGCACAGAGACACCCGCACAGAGACACCCGCACAGAGACACCCGCACCCTCCCCCCGTACAGAGAAACCCGCACCCTCCCCCGCACAGAGACACCCGCACAGAGACACCCGCACAGAGTCACCCGCACAGAGACACCCGCACCCTCCACCCGCACAGAGTCACCCGCACAGAGACACCCGCACCCTCCACCCGCACAGAGTCACCCGCACAGAGACACCCGCACCCTCCACCCGCACAGAGTCACCCGCACAGAGACACCTGCACAGAGACACCCGCACCCTCCACCCGCACAGAGACACCCGCACCCTCCACCCGCACAGAGACACCCGCACCCTCCACCCGCACAGAGACACCCGCATAGAGACACCCGCACAGAGACACCCGCACAGAGACACCCGCTCCCTCCCCCCGCACAGAGACACCCGCACAGAGACACCCGCTCCCTCCCCCCGCACAGAGACACCCGGACAGAGACACCCGCACAGAGACACCCACACCTTCCACCCGCACAGAGACACCCGCACAGAGACACCCGCACCCTCCACCCGCACAGAGACACCCGCACCCTCCACCCGCACAGAGACACCCGCAACCTCCACCCGCACAGAGACACCCGCATAGAGACACCCGCACAGAGACACCCGCACAGAGACACCCGCTCCCTCCCCCCGCACAGAGACACCCGCACAGAGACACCCGCTCCCTCCCCCCGCACAGAGACACCCGGACAGAGACACCCGCACAGAGACACCCACACCTTCCACCCGCACAGAGACACCCGCACAGAGACACCCGCACAGAGACACCCGCTCCCTCCCCCCGCACAGTGACACCCGCACCCTCCACTCGCACAGAGACACCCGCACAGAGACACCCGCACCCTCCACCCGCACAGAGACATCCGCACAGAGACACCCGCACAGAGACACCCGCACAGAGACACCCGCACCCTCTCCCCGCACAGAGACACCCGCACAGAGACACTCGCACAGAGACACCCGCACCCTCCCCCCGCACAGAGACATCCGCACAGAGGCACCCGCACAGAGGCACCCGCACAGAGGCACCCGCACAGAGGCACCCGCACAGAGACACCCGCACAGAGACACCCGCACAGAGACACCCGCACCCTCCCCCCGTACAGAGAAACCCGCACCCTCCCCCACACAGAGACACCCGCACAGAGACACCCGCACAGAGACACCCGCACAGAGACACCCGCACCCTCCACCCGCACAGAGACACCCGCACAGAGACACCCGCACCCTCCCCCCGTACAGAGACACCCGCACCCTCCACCCGCACAGAGTCACCCGCACAGAGACACCCGCACAGAGACACGCGCACCCTCCACCCGCACAGAGACACCCGCACCCTCCACCCGCACAGAGACACCCGCACAGAGACACCCGCACAGAGACACCCGCACCCTCCACCCGCACAGAGACACCCGCACCCTCCACCCGCACAGAGACACCCGCACAGAGACACCCGCACAGAGACACCCGCACCCTCCACCCGCACAGAGACACCCGCACGGAGACACCCGCATCCTCCACCCGCACGGAGACACCCGCACCCTCCACCCGCACAGAGACACCCGCACAGAGACACCCGCACAGAGACACCCGCACAGAGACACCCGCACAGAGACACCCGCACAGAGACACCCGCACCCTCCACCCGCACAGAGACACCCGCACAGAGACACCCGCACCCTCCACCCGCACAGAGACACCCGCACAGACTCACCCGCACAGAGACACCTGCACAGAGACACCCGCACCCTCCACCCGCACAGAGACACCCGCACCCTCCACCCGCACAGAGACACCCGCACCCTCTCCCCGCACAGAGACACCCGCACAGAGACACTCGCACAGAGACACCCGCACCCTCCCCCCGCACAGAGACATCCGCACAGAGGCACCCGCAGAGAGGCACCCGCACAGGCACCCGCACAGAGGCACCTGCACAGAGACACCCGCACAGAGTCACCCGCACAGAGACACCCGCACCCTCCACCCGCACAGAGTCACCCGCACAGAGACACCCGCACCCTCCACCCGCACAGAGTCACCCGCACAGAGACACCCGCACCCTCCACCCGCACAGAGTCACCCGCACAGAGACACCCGCACCCTCCACCCGCACAGAGTCACCCGCACCCTCCACCCGCACAGAGACACCCGCACCCTCCACCCGCACAGAGACACCCGCACCCTCCACCCGCACAGAGACACCCGCACAGAGACACCCGCACCCTCCACCCGCACAGAGACACCCGCACCCTCCCCCCGTACAGAGAAACCCGCACCCTCCCCCGCACAGAGACACCCGCACAGAGACACCCGCACAGAGACACCCGCACCCTCCACCCGCACAGAGTCACCCGCACAGAGACACCCGCACCCTCCACCCGCACAGAGACACCCGCACCCTCCACCCGCACAGAGACACCCGCACAGAGACACCCGCACAGAGACACCCGCACCCTCCACCCGCACAGAGACACCCGCACCCTCCACCCGCACAGAGACACCCGCACAGAGACACCCGCACAGAGACACCCGCACCCTCCACCCGCACGGAGACACCCGCACGGAGACACCCGCACGGAGACACCCGCACGGAGACACCCGCACGGAGACACCCGCACAGAGACACCCGCACCCTCCCCCCGTACAGAGAAACCCGCACCCTTCCCCGCACAGAGACACCCGCACAGAGACACCCGCACGGAGACACCCGCACGGAGACACCCGCACAGAGACACCCGCACAGAGACACCCGCACAGAGTCACCCGCACAGAGACACCCGCACCCTCCACCCGCACAGAGTCACCCGCACAGAGACACCCGCACCCTCCACCCGCACAGAGTCACCCGCACAGAGACACCCGCACCCTCCACCCGCACAGAGTCACCCGCACAGAGACACCCGCACCCTCCACCCGCACAGAGTCACCCGCACCCTCCACCCGCACAGAGACACCCGCACCCTCCACCCGCACAGAGACACCCGCACCCTCCACCCGCACAGAGACACCCGCACAGAGACACCCGCACCCTCCACCCGCACAGAGACACCCGCACCCTCCACCCGCACAGAGACACCCGCACCCTCCACCCGCACAGAGACACCCGCACAGAGACACCCGCACAGAGACACCCGCTCCCTCCCCCCGCACAGAGACACCCGGACAGAGACACCCGCACAGAGACACCCACACCTTCCACCCGCACAGAGACACCCGCACAGAGACACCCGCTCCCTCCCCCCGCACAGAGACACCCGCACCCTCCACTCGCACAGAGACACCCGCACAGAGACACCCGCACAGAGACACCCGCACAGAGACACCCGCACCCTCCACCCGCACAGAGACATCCGCACAGAGACACCCGCACAGAGACACCCGCACAGAGACACCCGCACCCTCTCCCCGCACAGAGACACCCGCACAGAGACACTCGCACAGAGACACCCGCACCCTCCCCCCGCACAGAGACATCCGCACAGAGGCACCCGCACGAGGCACCCGCACAGAGGCACCCGCACAGAGGCACCCGCACAGAGGCACCCGCACAGAGACACCCGCACCCTCCCCCCGTACAGAGAAACCCGCACCCTCCCCCACACAGAGACACCCGCACAGAGACACCCGCACAGAGACACCCGCACAGAGACACACGCACCCTCCCCCCGTACAGAGACACCCGCACCCACCACCCGCACAGAGTCACCCGCACAGAGACACCCGCACAGAGACACCCGCACCCTCCACCCGCACAGAGACACCCGCACAGAGACACCCGCACAGAGACACCCGCACCCTCCACCCGCACAGAGACACCCGCACCCTCCACCCGCACAGAGACACCCGCACAGAGACACCCGCACAGAGACACCCGCACAGAGACACCCGCACCCTCCACCCGCACGGAGACACCCGCACGGAGACACCCGCACGGAGACACCCGCACGGAGACACCCGCACAGAGACACCCGCACAGAGACACCCGCACAGAGACACCCGCACAGAGACACCCGCACCCTCCCCCCGTACAGAGAAACCCGCACCCTCCCCCGCACAGAGACACCCGCACAGAGACACCCGCACGGAGACACCCGCACGGAGACACCCGCACAGAGACACCCGCACAGAGACACCCGCACAGAGTCACCCGCACAGAGACACCCGCACCCTCCACCCGCACAGAGTCACCCGCACAGAGACACCCGCACCCTCCACCCGCACAGAGTCACCCGCACAGAGACACCCGCACCCTCCACCCGCACAGAGACACCCGCACCCTCCACCCGCACAGAGAAACCCGCACCCTCCACCCGCACAGAGACACCCGCACAGAGACACCCGCACCCTCCACCCGCACAGAGACACCCGCACCCTCCACCCGCACAGAGACACCCGCACCCTCCACCCGCACAGAGACACCCGCACAGAGACACCCGCACAGAGACACCCGCTCCCTCCCCCCGCACAGAGACACCCGGACAGAGACACCCGCACAGAGACACCCACACCTTCCACCCGCACAGAGACACCCGCACAGAGACACCCGCACAGAGACACCCGCTCCCTCCCCCCGCACAGAGACACCCGCACCCTCCACTCGCACAGAGACACCCGCACAGAGACACCCGCACAGAGACACCCGCTCCCTCCCCCCGCACAGAGACACCCGGACAGAGACACCCGCACAGAGACACCCGCACCCTCCACCCGCACAGAGACACCCGCACAGAGACACCCGCACAGAGACACCCGCACAGAGACACCCGCACGGAGACACCCGCACAGAGACACCCGCACAGAGACACCCGCACCCTCCACCCGCACAGAGACACCCGCACAGAGACACCCGCACCCTCCACCCGCACAGAGACACCCGCACAGAGACACCCGCACCCTCCACCCGCACAGAGACACCCGCACCCTCCCCCCGTACAGAGAAACCCGCACCCTCCCCCGCACAGAGACACCCGCACAGAGACACCCGCACAGAGACACCCGCACCCTCCACCCGCACAGAGTCACCCGCACAGAGACACCCGCACAGAGACACCCACACCCTCCACCCGCACAGAGACACCCGCACCCTCCACCCGCACAGAGACACCCGCACAGAGACACCCGCACAGAGACACCCGCACCCTCCACCCGCACAGAGACACCCGCACCCTCCACCCGCACAGAGACACCCGCACAGAGACACCCGCACAGAGACACCCGCACAGAGACACCCGCACCCTCCACCCGCACGGAGACACCCGCACGGAGACACCCGCACGGAGACACCCGCACGGAGACACCCGCACGGAGACACCCGCACAGAGACACCCGCACAGAGACACCCGCACCCTCCCCCCGTACAGAGAAACCCGCACCCTCCCCCGCACAGAGACACCCGCACAGAGACACCCGCACGGAGACACCCGCACGGAGACACCCGCACGGAGACACCCGCACAGAGACACCCGCACCCTCCCCCACACAGAGACACCCGCACAGAGACACCCGCACAGAGACACCCGCACCCTCCACCCGCACAGAGACACCCGCACCCTCCACCCGCACAGAGACACCCGCACAGAGACACCCGCACAGAGACACCCGCACCCTCCACCCGCACAGAGACACCCGCACCCTCCAACCGCTCACTCCACCCGCACGGAGACACCCGCATCCTCCACCCGCACGGAGACACCCGCACAGAGACACCCGCACCCTCCACCCGCACAGAGTCACCCGCACAGAGACACCCGCACAGAGACACCCGCACCCTCCACCCGCACAGAGTCACCCGCACAGAGACACCCGCACAGAGACACCCGCACCCTCCACCCGCACAGAGTCACCCGCACAGAGACACCCGCACCCTCCACCCGCACAGAGTCACCCGCACCCTCCACCCGCACAGAGACACCCGCACCCTCCACCCGCACAGAGACACCCGCACCCTCCACCCGCACAGAGACACCCGCACAGAGACACCCGCACCCTCCACCCGCACAGAGACACCCACACCCTCCACCCGCACAGAGACACCCGCACCCTCCACCCGCACAGAGACACCCGCACAGAGACACCCGCACAGAGACACCCGCTCCCTCCCCCCGCACAGAGACACCCGGACAGAGACACCCGCACAGAGACACCCACACCTTCCACCCGCACAGAGACACCCGCACAGAGACACCCGCACAGAGACACCCGCTCCCTCCCCCCGCACAGAGACACCCGCACCCTCCACTCGCACAGAGACACCCGCACAGAGACACCCGCACCCTCCACCCGCACAGAGACATCCGCACAGAGACACCCGCACAGAGACACCCGCACAGAGACACCCGCACAGAGACACCCGCACCCTCTCCCCGCACAGAGACACCCGCACAGAGACACTCGCACAGAGACACCCGCACCCTCCCCCCGCACAGAGACATCCGCACAGAGGCACCCGCACAGAGGTACCCGCACAGAGGCACCCGCACAGAGACACCCGCACAGAGACACCCGCACCCTCCCCCCGTACAGAGAAACCCGCACCCTCCCCCACACAGAGACACCCGCACAGAGACACCCGCACAGAGACACCCGCACAGAGACACACGCACCCTCCCCCCGTACAGAGACACCCGCACCCACCACCCGCACAGAGTCACCCGCACAGAGACACCCGCACAGAGACACCCGCACCCTCCACCCGCACAGAGACACCCGCACAGAGACACCCGCACAGAGACACCCGCACCCTCCACCCGCACAGAGACACCCGCACCCTCCACCCGCACAGAGACACCCGCACAGAGACACCCGCACAGAGACACCCGCACAGAGACACCCGCACCCTCCACCCGCACGGAGACACCCGCACGGAGACACCCGCACGGAGACACCCGCACGGAGACACCCGCACGGAGACACCCGCACAGAGACACCCGCACAGAGACACCCGCACAGAGACACCCGCACAGAGACACCCGCACAGAGACACCCGCACAGAGACACCCGCACCCTCCCCCCGTACAGAGAAACCCGCACCCTCCCCCGCACAGAGACACCCGCACAGAGACACCCGCACGGAGACACCCGCACGGAGACACCCGCACAGAGACACCCGCACAGAGACACCCGCACAGAGTCACCCGCACAGAGACACCCGCACCCTCCACCCGCACAGAGTCACCCGCACAGAGACACCCGCACCCTCCACCCGCACAGAGTCACCCGCACAGAGACACCCGCACAGAGACACCCGCACCCTCCACCCGCACAGAGTCACCCGCACAGAGACACCCGCACCCTCCACCCGCACAGAGTCACCCGCACCCTCCACCCGCACAGAGACACCCGCACCCTCCACCCGCACAGAGACACCCGCACCCTCCACCCGCACAGAGACACCCGCACAGAGACACCCGCACCCTCCACCCGCACAGAGACACCCGCACCCTCCACCCGCACAGAGACACCCGCACCCTCCACCCGCACAGAGACACCCGCACAGAGACACCCGCACAGAGACACCCGCTCCCTCCCCCCGCACAGAGACACCCGGACAGAGACACCCGCACAGAGACACCCACACCTTCCACCCGCACAGAGACACCCGCACAGAGACACCCGCACAGAGACACCCGCTCCCTCCCCCCGCACAGAGACACCCGCACCCTCCACTCGCACAGAGACACCCGCACAGAGACACCCGCACAGAGACACCCGCACCCTGCAACCGCACAGAGACATCCGCACAGAGACACCCGCACAGAGGCACCCGCACAGAGGCACCCGCACAGAGACACCCGCACCCTCCCCCCGTACAGAGAAACCCGCACCCTCCCCCACACAGAGACACCCGCACAGAGACACCCGCACAGAGACACCCGCACAGAGACACCCGCACAGAGACACCCGCACCCTCCACCCGTACAGAGAAACCCGCACCCTCCCCCACACAGAGACACCCGCACAGAGACACCCGCACAGAGACACCCGCACAGAGTCACCCGCACAGAGACACCCGCACCCTCCACCCGCACAGAGTCACCCGCACAGAGACACCCGCACCCTCCACCCGCACAGAGTCACCCGCACAGAGACACCCGCACCCTCCACCCGCACAGAGTCACCCGCACAGAGACACGTGCACAGAGACACCCGCACCCTCCACCCGCACAGAGACACCCGCACCCTCCACCCGCACAGAGACACCCGCACCCTCCACCCGCACAGAGACACCCGCATAGAGACACCCGCACAGAGACACCCGCACAGAGACACCCGCTCCCTCCCCCCGCACAGAGACACCCGCACAGAGACACCCGCTCCCTCCCCCCGCACAGAGACACCCGGACAGAGACACCCGCACAGAGACACCCACACCTTCCACCCGCACAGAGACACCCGCACAGAGACACCCGCACAGAGACACCCGCTCCCTCCCCCCGCACAGAGACACCCGCACCCTCCACTCGCACAGAGACACCCGCACAGAGACACCCGCACAGAGACACCCGCACCCTCCACCCGCACAGAGACATCCGCACAGAGACACCCGCACAGAGACACCCGCACAGAGACACCCGCACCCTCTCCCCGCACAGAGACACCCGCACAGAGACACTCGCACAGAGACACCCGCACAGAGACATCCGCACAGAGGCACCCGCACAGAGGCACCCGCACAGAGGCACCCGCACAGAGGCACCCGCACAGAGACACCCGCACAGAGACACCCGCACCCTCCCCCCGTACAGAGAAACCCGCACCCTCCCCCACACAGAGACACCCGCACAGAGACACCCGCACAGAGACACCCGCACAGAGACACCCGCACCCTCCACCCGCACAGAGACACCCGCACAGAGACACCCGCACCCTCCCCCCGTACAGAGACACCCGCACCCTCCACCCGCACAGAGACACCCGCACCCTCCAACCGCTCACTCCACCCGCACGGAGACACCCGCATCCTCCACCCGCACGGAGACACCCGCACCCTCCACCCGCACAGAGACACCCGCACAGAGACACCCGCACAGAGACACCCGCACAGAGACACACGCACAGAGACACACGCACAGAGACACCCGCACAGAGACACCCGCACAGAGACACCCGCACAGAGACACCCGCACAGAGACACCCGCACCCTCCACCCGCACAGAGACACCCGCACAGAGACACCCGCACCCTCCACCCGCACAGAGACACCCGCACAGACTCACCCGCACAGAGACACCTGCACAGAGACACCCGCACCCTCCACCCGCACAGAGACACCCGCACAGAGACACCCGCACAGAGACACCCGCACCCTCCACCCGCACAGAGACACCCGCACCCTCTCCCCGCACAGAGACACCCGCACAGAGACACTCGCACAGAGACACCCGCACCCTCCCCCCGCACAGAGACACCCGCACAGAGGCACCCGCACAGGCACCCGCACAGAGGCACCTGCACAGAGACACCCGCACAGAGTCACCCGCACAGAGACACCCGCACCCTCCACCCGCACAGAGTCACCCGCACAGAGACACCCGCACCCTCCACCCGCACAGAGTCACCCGCACAGAGACACCTGCACCCTCCACCCGCACAGAGTCACCCGCACAGAGACACCCGCACCCTCCACCCGCACAGAGTCACCCGCACCCTCCACCCGCACAGAGACACCCGCACCCTCCACCCGCACAGAGACACCCGCACCCTCCACCCGCACAGAGACACCCGCACAGAGACACCCGCACCCTCCACCCGCACAGAGACACCCGCACCCTCCCCCCGTACAGAGAAACCCGCACCCTCCCCCGCACAGAGACACCCGCACAGAGACACCCGCACAGAGACACCCGCACCCTCCACCCGCACAGAGTCACCCGCACAGAGACACCCGCACAGAGACACCCGCACCCTCCACCCGCACAGAGACACCCGCACCCTCCACCCGCACAGAGACACCCGCACAGAGACACCCGCACAGAGACACCCGCACCCTCCACCCGCACAGAGACACCCGCACCCTCCACCCGCACAGAGACACCCGCACAGAGACACCCGCACAGAGACACCCGCACCCTCCACCCGCACGGAGACACCCGCACGGAGACACCCGCACGGAGACACCCGCACGGAGACACCCGCACAGAGACACCCGCACAGAGACACCCGCACAGAGACACCCGCACCCTCCCCCCGTACAGAGAAACCCACACCCTCCCCCGCACAGAGACACCCGCACAGAGACACCCGCACGGAGACACCCGCACGGAGACACCCGCACAGAGACACCCGCACAGAGACACCCGCACAGAGTCACCCGCACAGAGACACCCGCACCCTCCACCCGCACAGAGTCACCCGCACAGAGACACCCGCACCCTCCACCCGCACAGAGTCACCCGCACAGAGACACCCGCACCCTCCACCCGCACAGAGTCACCCGCACAGAGACACCCGCACCCTCCACCCGCACAGAGACACCCGCACCCTCCACCCGCACAGAGACACCCGCACCCTCCACCCGCACAGAGACACCCGCACAGAGACACCCGCACCCTCCACCCGCACAGAGACACCCGCACCCTCCACCCGCACAGAGACACCCGCACCCTCCACCCGCACAGAGACACCCGCACAGAGACACCCGCTCCCTCCCCCCGCACAGAGACACCCGGACAGAGACACCCGCACAGAGACACCCACACCTTCCACCCGCACAGAGACACCCGCACAGAGACACCCGCACAGAGACACCCGCTCCCTCCCCCCGCACAGAGACACCCGCACCCTCCACTCGCACAGAGACACCCGCACAGAGACACCCGCACAGAGACACCCGCACCCTGCAACCGCACAGAGACATCCGCACAGAGACACCCGCACAGAGGCACCCGCACAGAGGCACCCGCACAGAGACACCCGCACAGAGACACCCGCACCCTCCCCCCGTACAGAGAAACCCGCACCCTCCCCCACACAGAGACACCCGCACAGAGACACCCGCACAGAGACACCCGCACAGAGACACCCGCACAGAGACACCCGCACCCTCCACCCGTACAGAGAAACCCGCACCCTCCCCCACACAGAGACACCCGCACAGAGACACCCGCACAGAGACACCCGCACAGAGTCACCCGCACAGAGACACCCGCACCCTCCACCCGCACAGAGTCACCCGCACAGAGACACCCGCACCCTCCACCCGCACAGAGTCACCCGCACAGAGACACCCGCACCCTCCACCCGCACAGAGTCACCCGCACAGAGACACGTGCACAGAGACACCCGCACCCTCCACCCGCACAGAGACACCCGCACCCTCCACCCGCACAGAGACACCCGCACCCTCCACCCGCACAGAGACACCCGCATAGAGACACCCGCACAGAGACACCCGCACAGAGACACCCGCTCCCTCCCCCCGCACAGAGACACCCGCACAGAGACACCCGCTCCCTCCCCCCGCACAGAGACACCCGGACAGAGACACCCGCACAGAGACACCCACACCTTCCACCCGCACAGAGACACCCGCACAGAGACACCCGCACAGAGACACCCGCTCCCTCCCCCCGCACAGAGACACCCGCACCCTCCACTCGCACAGAGACACCCGCACAGAGACACCCGCACAGAGACACCCGCACCCTCCACCCGCACAGAGACATCCGCACAGAGACACCCGCACAGAGACACCCGCACAGAGACACCCGCACCCTCTCCCCGCACAGAGACACCCGCACAGAGACACTCGCACAGAGACACCCGCACCCTCCCCCCGCACAGAGACATCCGCACAGAGGCACCCGCACAGAGGCACCCGCACAGAGGCACCCGCACAGAGGCACCCGCACAGAGACACCCGCACAGAGACACCCGCACCCTCCCCCCGTACAGAGAAACCCGCACCCTCCCCCACACAGAGACACCCGCACAGAGACACCCGCACAGAGACACCCGCACTCTCCACCCGCACAGAGACACCCGCACCCTCCCCCCGTACAGAGACACCCGCACCCTCCACCCGCACAGAGACACCCGCACCCTCCAACCGCTCACTCCACCCGCACGGAGACACCCGCATCCTCCACCCGCACGGAGACACCCGCACCCTCCACCCGCACAGAGACACCCGCACAGAGACACCCGCACAGAGACACACGCACAGAGACACACGCACAGAGACACCCGCACAGAGACACCCGCACAGAGACACCCGCACAGAGACACCCGCACAGAGACACCCGCACCCTCCACCCGCACAGAGACACCCGCACAGAGACACCCGCACCCTCCACCCGCACAGAGACACCCGCACAGACTCACCCGCACAGAGACACCTGCACAGAGACACCCGCACCCTCCACCCGCACAGAGACACCCGCACCCTCCACCCGCACAGAGACACCCGCACCCTCTCCCCGCACAGAGACACCCGCACAGAGACACTCGCACAGAGACACCCGCACCCTCCCCCCGCACAGAGACATCCGCACAGAGGCACCCGCACAGAGGCACCCGCACAGGCACCCGCACAGAGGCACCTGCACAGAGACACCCGCACAGAGTCACCCGCACAGAGACACCCGCACCCTCCACCCGCACAGAGTCACCCGCACAGAGACACCCGCACCCTCCACCCGCACAGAGTCACCCGCACAGAGACACCCGCACCCTCCACCCGCACAGAGTCACCCGCACAGAGACACCCGCACCCTCCACCCGCACAGAGTCACCCGCACCCTCCACCCGCACAGAGACACCCGCACCCTCCACCCGCACAGAGACACCCGCACCCTCCACCCGCACAGAGACACCCGCACAGAGACACCCGCACCCTCCACCCGCACAGAGACACCCGCACCCTCCCCCCGTACAGAGAAACCCGCACCCTCCCCCGCACAGAGACACCCGCACAGAGACACCCGCACAGAGACACCCGCACCCTCCACCCGCACAGAGTCACCCGCACAGAGACACCCGCACAGAGACACCCGCACCCTCCACCCGCACAGAGACACCCGCACCCTCCACCCGCACAGAGACACCCGCACAGAGACACCCGCACAGAGACACCCGCACCCTCCACCCGCACAGAGACACCCGCACCCTCCACCCGCACAGAGACACCCGCACAGAGACACCCGCACAGAGACACCCGCACCATCCACCCGCACGGAGACACCCGCACGGAGACACCCGCACGGAGACACCCGCACGGAGACACCCGCACAGAGACACCCGCACAGAGACACCCGCACAGAGACACCCGCACAGAGACACCCGCACAGAGACACCCGCACACTCCCCCCGTACAGAGAAACCCGCACCCTCCCCCGCACAGAGACACCCGCACAGAGACACCCGCACGGAGACACCCGCACGGAGACACCCGCACAGAGACACCCGCACAGAGACACCCGCACAGAGTCACCCGCACAGAGACACCCGCACCCTCCACCCGCACAGAGTCACCCGCACAGAGACACCCGCACCCTCCACCCGCACAGAGTCACCCGCACAGAGACACCCGCACCCTCCACCCGCACAGAGTCACCCGCACAGAGACACCCGCACCCTCCACCCGCACAGAGACACCCGCACCCTCCACCCACACAGAGACACCCGCACCCTCCACCCGCACAGAGACACCCGCACAGAGACACCCGCACCCTCCACCCGCACAGAGACACCCGCACCCTCCACCCGCACAGAGACACCCGCACCCTCCACCCGCACAGAGACACCCGCACAGAGACACCCGCACAGAGACACCCGCTCCCTCCCCCCGCACAGAGACACCCGGACAGAGACACCCGCACAGAGACACCCACACCTTCCACCCGCACAGAGACACCCGCACAGAGACACCCGCACAGAGACACCCGCTCCCTCCCCCCGCACAGAGACACCCGCACCCTCCACTCGCACAGAGACACCCGCACAGAGACACCCGCACAGAGACACCCGCACCCTCCACCCGCACAGAGACATCCGCACAGAGACACCCGCACAGAGACACCCGCACAGAGACACCCGCACAGAGACACCCGCACCCTCTCCCCGCACAGAGACACCCGCACAGAGACACTCGCACAGAGACACCCGCACCCTCCCCCCGCACAGAGACATCCGCACAGAGGCACCCGCACAGAGGCACCCGCACAGAGGCACCCGCACAGAGGCACCCGCACAGAGGCACCCGCGCAGAGACACCCGCACCCTCCCCCCGTACAGAGAAACCCGCACCCTCCCCCACACAGAGACACCCGCACAGAGACACCCGCACAGAGACACCCGCACAGAGACACACGCACCCTCCCCCCGTACAGAGACACCCGCACCCACCACCCGCACAGAGTCACCCGCACAGAGACACCCGCACAGAGACACCCGCACCCTCCACCCGCACAGAGACACCCGCACAGAGACACCCGCACGCTCCACCCGCACAGAGACACCCGCACCCTCCACCCGCACAGAGACACCCGCACAGAGACACCCGCACAGAGACACCCGCACCCTCCACCCGCACGGAGACACCCGCACGGAGACACCCGCACGGAGACACCCGCACGGAGACACCCGCACAGAGACACCCGCACAGAGACACCCGCACAGAGACACCCGCACCCTCCCCCCGTACAGAGAAACCCGCACCCTCCCCCGCACAGAGACACCCGCACAGAGACACCCGCACGGAGACACCCGCACGGAGACACCCGCACAGAGACACCCGCACAGAGACACCCGCACAGAGTCACCCGCACAGAGACACCCGCACAGAGACACCCGCACCCTCCACCCGCACAGAGTCACCCGCACAGAGACACCCGCACCCTCCACCCGCACAGAGTCACCCGCACAGAGACACCCGCACCCTCCACCCGCACAGAGTCACCCGCACAGAGACACCCGCACCCTCCACCCGCACAGAGTCACCCGCACCCTCCACCCGCACAGAGACACCCGCACCCTCCACCCGCACAGAGACACCCGCACCCTCCACCCGCACAGAGACACCCGCACAGAGACACCCGCACCCTCCACCCGCACAGAGACACCCGCACCCTCCACCCGCACAGAGACACCCGCACCCTCCACCCGCACAGAGACACCCGCACAGAGACACCCGCACAGAGACACCCGCTCCCTCCCCCCGCACAGAGACACCCGGACAGAGACACCCGCACAGAGACACCCACACCTTCCACCCGCACAGAGACACCCGCACAGAGACACCCGCACAGAGACACCCGCTCCCTCCCCCCGCACAGAGACACCCGCACCCTCCACTCGCACAGAGACACCCGCACAGAGACACCCGCACAGAGACACCCGCACCCTCCACCCGCACAGAGACATCCGCACAGAGACACCCGCACAGAGACACCCGCACAGAGTCACCCGCACCCTCTCCCCGCACAGAGACACCCGCACAGAGACACTCGCACAGAGACACCCGCACCCTCCCCCCGCACAGAGACATCCGCACAGAGGCACCCGCACAGAGGCACCCGCACAGAGGCACCCGCACAGAGGCACCCGCACAGAGGCACCCGCACAGAGACACCCGCACAGAGACACCCGCACCCTCCCCCCGTACAGAGAAACCCGCACCCTCCCCCACACAGAGACACCCGCACAGAGACACCCGCACAGAGACACCCGCACAGAGACACCCGCACCCTCCACCCGCACAGAGACACCCGCACAGAGACACCCGCACCCTCCCCCCGTACAGAGACACCCGCACCCTCCACCCGCACAGAGACACCCGCACCCTCCAACCGCTCACTCCACCCGCACGGAGACACCCGCATCCTCCACCCGCACGGAGACACCCGCACCCTCCACCCGCACAGAGACACCCGCACAGAGACACCCGCACAGAGACACCCGCACAGAGACACCTGCACAGAGACACCCGCACAGAGACACCCGCACAGAGACACCCGCACAGAGACACCAGCACAGAGACACCCGCACAGAGACACCCGCACCCTCCACCCGCACAGAGACACCCGCACAGAGACACCCGCACCCTCCACCCGCACAGAGACACCCGCACCCTCCACCCGCACAGAGACACCCGCACCCTCTCCCCGCACAGAGACACCCGCACAGAGACACTCGCACAGAGACACCCGCACCCTCCCCCCGCACAGAGACATCCGCACAGAGGCACCCGCACAGGCACCCGCACAGAGGCACCCGCACAGGCACCCGCACAGAGGCACCTGCACAGAGACACCCGCACAGAGTCACCCGCACAGAGACACCCGCACCCTCCACCCGCACAGAGTCACCCGCACAGAGACACCCGCACCCTCCACCCGCACAGAGTCACCCGCACAGAGACACCCGCACCCTCCACCCGCACAGAGTCACCCGCACCCTCCACCCGCACAGAGACACCCGCACCCTCCACCCGCACAGAGTCACCCGCACCCTCCACCCGCACAGAGACACCCGCACCCTCCACCCGCACAGAGACACCCGCACCCTCCACCCGCACAGAGACACCCGCACAGAGACACCCGCACCCTCCACCCGCACAGAGACACCCGCACCCTCCCCCCGTACAGAGAAACCCGCACCCTCCCCCGCACAGAGACACCCGCACGGAGACACCCGCACAGAGACACCCGCACCCTCCACCCGCACAGAGTCACCCGCACAGAGACACCCGCACAGAGACACCCGCACCCTCCACCCGCACCCTCCACCCGCACAGAGACACCCGCACAGAGACACCCGCACCCTCCACCCGCACAGAGACACCCGCACCCTCCACCCGCACAGAGACACCCGCACAGAGACACCCGCACAGAGACACCCGCACAGAGACACCCGCACCCTCCACCCGCACGGAGACACCCGCACGGAGACACCCGCACGGAGACACCCGCACGGAGACACCCGCACAGAGACACCCGCACAGAGACACCCGCACCCTCCCCCCGTACAGAGAAACCCGCACACTCCCCCGCACAGAGACACCCGCACAGAGACACCCGCACGGAGACACCCGCACGGAGACACCCGCACAGAGACACCCGCACAGAGACACCCGCACAGAGTCACCCGCACAGAGACACCCGCACCCTCCACCCGCACAGAGTCACCCGCACAGAGACACCCGCACCCTCCACCCGCACAGAGTCACCCGCACAGAGACACCCGCACCCTCCACCCGCACAGAGTCACCCGCACCCTCCACCCGCACAGAGACACCCGCACCCTCCACCCGCACAGAGACACCCGCACCCTCCACCCGCACAGAGACACCCGCACAGAGACACCCGCACCCTCCACCCGCACAGAGACACCCGCACCCTCCACCCGCACAGAGACACCCGCACCCTCCACCCGCACAGAGACACCCGCACAGAGACACCCGCACAGAGACACCCGCTCCCTCCCCCCGCACAGAGACACCCGGACAGAGACACCCGCACAGAGACACCCACACCTTCCACCCGCACAGAGACACCCGCACAGAGACACCCGCACAGAGACACCCGCTCCCTCCCCCCGCACAGAGACACCCGCACCCTCCACTCGCACAGAGACACCCGCACAGAGACACCCGCACAGAGACACCCGCACCCTCCACCCGCACAGAGACATCCGCACAGAGACACCCGCACAGAGACACCCGCACAGAGACACCCGCACAGAGACACCCGCACCCTCTCCCCGCACAGAGACACCCGCACAGAGACACTCGCACAGAGGCACCCGCACCCTCCCCCCGCACAGAGACATCCGCACAGAGGCACCCGCACAGAGGCACCCGCACAGAGGCACCCGCACAGAGGCACCCGCACAGAGACACCCGCACCCTCCCCCCGTACAGAGAAACCCGCACCCTCCCCCACACAGAGACACCCGCACAGAGACACCCGCACAGAGACACCCGCACAGAGACACACGCACCCTCCCCCCGTACAGAGACACCCGCACCCACCACCCGCACAGAGTCACCCGCACAGAGACACCCGCACAGAGACACCCGCACCCTCCACCCGCACAGAGACACCCGCACAGAGACACCCGCACAGAGACACCCGCACCCTCCACCCGCACAGAGACACACGCACAGAGACACCCGCACCCTCCACCCGCACAGAGACACCCGCACAGAGACACCCGGACAGAGACACCCGCACCCTCCACCCGCACAGAGACACCCGCACCCTCCAACCGCTCACTCCACCCGCACGGAGACACCCGCACCCTCCACCCGCTCACTCCACCCGCACGGAGACACCCGCATCCTCCACCCGCACGGAGACACCCGCACCCTCCACCCGCACCCTCCACCCGCACAGAGACACCCGCACAGAGACACCCGCACCCTCCACCCGCACAGAGTCACCCGCACAGAGACACCTGCACAGAGACACCCGCACCCTCCACCCGCACAGAGACACCCGCACCCTCCACCCGCACAGAGACACCCGCACCCTCCACCCGCACAGAGACACCCGCATAGAGACACCCGCACAGAGACACCCGCACAGAGACACCCGCTCCCTCCCCCCGCACAGAGACACCCGCACAGAGACACCCGCACAGAGACACCCGCTCCCTCCCCCCGCACAGAGACACCCGGACAGAGACACCCGCACAGAGACACCCACACCTTCCACCCGCACAGAGACACCCGCACAGAGACACCCGCACGGAGACACCCGCTCCCTCCCCCCGCACAGAGACACCCGCACCCTCCACTCGCACAGAGACACCCGCACAGAGACACCCGCACAGAGACACCCGCACCCTCCACCCGCACAGAGACATCCGCACAGAGACACCCGCACAGAGACACCCGCACAGAGACACCCGCACAGAGACACCCGCACCCTCCACCCGCACAGAGACACCCGCACCCTCTCCCCGCACAGAGACACCCGCACAGAGACACTCGCACAGAGACACCCGCACCCTCCCCCCGCACAGAGACATCCGCACAGAGGCACCCGCACAGAGGCACCCGCACAGAGGCACCCGCACAGAGACACCCGCACAGAGGCACCCGCACAGAGGCACCCGCACAGGCACCCGCACAGAGACACCCGCACAGAGACACCCGCACCCTCCCCCCGTACAGAGAAACCCGCACCCTCCCCCACACAGAGACACCCGCACAGAGACACCCGCACAGAGACACCCGCACAGAGACACCCGCACCCTCCACCCGCACAGAGACACCCGCACAGAGACACCCGCACAGAGACACCCGCACCCTCCCCCCGTACAGAGACACCCGCACCCTCCACCCGCACAGAGTCACCCGCACAGAGACACCCGCACAGAGACACGCGCACCCTCCACCCGCACAGAGACACCCGCACCCTCCACCCGCACAGAGACACCCGCACAGAGACACCCGCACAGAGACACCCGCACAGAGACACCCGCACCCTCTAACCGCTCACTCCACCCGCACGGAGACACCCGCATCCTCCACCCGCACGGAGACACCCGCACCCTCCACCCGCACAGAGACACCCGCACAGAGACACCCGCACAGAGACACCCGCACAGAGACACCCACACAGAGACACCCGCACAGAGAGACCCGCACAGAGACACCCGCACAGAGACACCCGCACCCTCCCCCCGTACAGAGAAACCCGCACCCTCCCCCGCACAGAGACACCCGCACAGAGACACCCGCACAGAGTCACCCGCACAGAGACACCCGCACCCTCCACCCGCACAGAGTCACCCGCACAGAGACACCCGCACCCTCCACCCGCACAGAGTCACCCGCACAGAGACACCCGCACCCTCCACCCGCACAGAGTCACCCGCACAGAGACACCTGCACAGAGACACCCGCACCCTCCACCCGCACAGAGACACCCGCACCCTCCACCCGCACAGAGACACCCGCACCCTCCACCCGCACAGAGACACCCGCATAGAGACACCCGCACAGAGACACCCGCACAGAGACACCCGCTCCCTCCCCCCGCACAGAGACACCCGCACAGAGACACCCGCTCCCTCCCCCCCGCACAGAGACACCCGGACAGAGACACCCGCACAGAGACACCCACACCTTCCACCCGCACAGAGACACCCGCACAGAGACACCCGCACAGAGACACCCGCTCCCTCCCCCCGCACAGAGACACCCGCACCCTCCACTCGCACAGAGACACCCGCACAGAGACACCCGCACAGAGACACCCGCACCCTCCACCCGCACAGAGACATCCGCACAGAGACACCCGCACAGAGACACCCGCACCCTCTCCCCGCACAGAGACACCCGCACAGAGACACTCGCACAGAGACACCCGCACCCTCCCCCCGCACAGAGACATCCGCACAGAGGCACCCGCACAGAGGCACCCGCACAGAGGCACCCGCACAGAGGCACCCGCACAGAGACACCCGCACAGAGACACCCGCACCCTCCCCCCGTACAGAGAAACCCGCACCCTCCCCCACACAGAGACACCCGCACAGAGACACCCGCACAGAGACACCCGCACAGAGACACCCGCACCCTCCACCCGCACAGAGACACCCGCACAGAGACACCCGCACCCTCCCCCCGTACAGAGACACCCGCACCCTCCACCCGCACAGAGTCACCCGCACAGAGACACCCGCACAGAGACACGCGCACCCTCCACCCGCACAGAGACACCCGCACCCTCCACCCGCACAGAGACACCCGCACAGAGACACCCGCACAGAGACACCCGCACCCTCCACCCGCACAGAGACACCCGCACCCTCCACCCGCACAGAGACACCCGCACAGAGACACCCGCACAGAGACACCCGCACCCTCCACCCGCACAGAGACACCCGCACCCTCCAACCGCTCACTCCACCCGCACGGAGACACCCGCATCCTCCACCCGCACGGAGACACCCGCACCCTCCACCCGCACAGAGACACCCGCACAGAGACACCCGCACAGAGACACCCGCACAGAGACACCCGCACAGAGACACCCGCACCCTCCACCCGCACAGAGACACCCGCACAGAGACACCCGCACCCTCCACCCGCACAGACTCACCCGCACAGAGACACCTGCACAGAGACACCCGCACCCTCCACCCGCACAGAGACACCCGCACCCTCCACCCGCACAGAGACACCCGCACCCTCCACCCGCACAGAGACACCCGCATAGAGACACCCGCACAGAGACACCCGCACAGAGACACCCGCTCCCTCCCCCCGCACAGAGACACCCGCACAGAGACACCCGCACAGAGACACCCGCTCCCTCCCCCCGCACAGAGACACCCGGACAGAGACACCCGCACAGAGACACCCACACCTTCCACCCGCACAGAGACACCCGCACAGAGACACCCGCACGGAGACACCCGCTCCCTCCCCCCGCACAGAGACACCCGCACCCTCCACTCGCACAGAGACACCCGCACAGAGACACCCGCACAGAGACACCCGCACCCTCCACCCGCACAGAGACATCCGCACAGAGACACCCGCACAGAGACACCCGCACAGAGACACCCGCACAGAGACACCCGCACCCTCCACCCGCACAGAGACACCCGCACCCTCTCCCCGCACAGAGACACCCGCACAGAGACACTCGCACAGAGACACCCGCACCCTCCCCCCGCACAGAGACATCCGCACAGAGGCACCCGCACAGAGGCACCCGCACAGAGGCACCCGCACAGAGACACCCGCACAGAGGCACCCGCACAGAGGCACCCGCACAGGCACCCGCACAGAGACACCCGCACAGAGACACCCGCACCCTCCCCCCGTGCAGAGAAACCCGCACCCTCCCCCACACAGAGACACCCGCACAGAGACACCCGCACAGAGACACCCGCACAGAGACACCCGCACCCTCCACCCGCACAGAGACACCCGCACAGAGACACCCGCACAGAGACACCCGCACCCTCCCCCCGTACAGAGACACCCGCACCCTCCACCCGCACAGAGTCACCCGCACAGAGACACCCGCACAGAGACACGCGCACCCTCCACCCGCACAGAGACACCCGCACCCTCCACCCGCACAGAGACACCCGCACAGAGACACCCGCACAGAGACACCCGCACAGAGACACCCGCACCCTCTAACCGCTCACTCCACCCGCACGGAGACACCCGCATCCTCCACCCGCACGGAGACACCCGCACCCTCCACCCGCACAGAGACACCCGCACAGAGACACCCGCACAGAGACACCCGCACAGAGACACCCACACAGAGACACCCGCACAGAGACACCCGCACAGAGACACCCGCACAGAGACACCCGCACCCTCCCCCCGTACAGAGAAACCCGCACCCTCCCCCGCACAGAGACACCCGCACAGAGACACCCGCACAGAGTCACCCGCACAGAGACACCCGCACCCTCCACCCGCACAGAGTCACCCGCACAGAGACACCCGCACCCTCCACCCGCACAGAGTCACCCGCACAGAGACACCCGCACCCTCCACCCGCACAGAGTCACCCGCACAGAGACACCTGCACAGAGACACCCGCACCCTCCACCCGCACAGAGACACCCGCACCCTCCACCCGCACAGAGACACCCGCACCCTCCACCCGCACAGAGACACCCGCATAGAGACACCCGCACAGAGACACCCGCACAGAGACACCCGCTCCCTCCCCCCGCACAGAGACACCCGCACAGAGACACCCGCTCCCTCCCCCCCGCACAGAGACACCCGGACAGAGACACCCGCACAGAGACACCCACACCTTCCACCCGCACAGAGACACCCGCACAGAGACACCCGCACAGAGACACCCGCTCCCTCCCCCCGCACAGAGACACCCGCACCCTCCACTCGCACAGAGACACCCGCACAGAGACACCCGCACAGAGACACCCGCACCCTCCACCCGCACAGAGACATCCGCACAGAGACACCCGCACAGAGACACCCGCACCCTCTCCCCGCACAGAGACACCCGCACAGAGACACTCGCACAGAGACACCCGCACCCTCCCCCCGCACAGAGACATCCGCACAGAGGCACCCGCACAGAGGCACCCGCACAGAGGCACCCGCACAGAGGCACCCGCACAGAGACACCCGCACAGAGACACCCGCACCCTCCCCCCGTACAGAGAAACCCGCACCCTCCCCCACACAGAGACACCCGCACAGAGACACCCGCACAGAGACACCCGCACAGAGACACCCGCACCCTCCACCCGCACAGAGACACCCGCACAGAGACACCCGCACCCTCCCCCCGTACAGAGACACCCGCACCCTCCACCCGCACAGAGTCACCCGCACAGAGACACCCGCACAGAGACACGCGCACCCTCCACCCGCACAGAGACACCCGCACCCTCCACCCGCACAGAGACACCCGCACAGAGACACCCGCACAGAGACACCCGCACCCTCCACCCGCACAGAGACACCCGCACCCTCCACCCGCACAGAGACACCCGCACAGAGACACCCGCACAGAGACACCCGCACCCTCCACCCGCACAGAGACACCCGCACCCTCCAACCGCTCACTCCACCCGCACGGAGACACCCGCATCCTCCACCCGCACGGAGACACCCGCACCCTCCACCCGCACAGAGACACCCGCACAGAGACACCCGCACAGAGACACCCGCACAGAGACACCCGCACAGAGACACCCGCACAGAGACACCCGCACCCTCCACCCGCACAGAGACACCCGCACAGAGACACCCGCACCCTCCACCCGCACAGAGACACCCGCACCCTCCACCCGCACAGAGACACCCGCACCCTCTCCCCGCACAGAGACACCCGCACAGAGACACTCGCACAGAGACACCCGCACCCTCCCCCCGCACAGAGACATCCGCACAGAGGCACCCGCACAGAGGCACCCGCACAGAGGCACCCGCAGAGAGGCACCCGCACAGGCACCCGCACAGAGGCACCTGCACAGAGACACCCGCACAGAGACACCCGCACCCTCCCCCCGTACAGAGAAACCCGCACCCTCCCCCGCACAGAGACACCCGCACAGAGACACCCGCACAGAGACACCCGCACCCTCCACCCGCACAGAGTCACCCGCACAGAGACACCCGCACAGAGACACCCGCACCCTCCACCCGCACAGAGACACCCGCACACTCCACCCGCACAGAGACACCCGCACAGAGACACCCGCACAGAGACACCTGCACCCTCCACCCGCACAGAGACACCCGCACCCTCCACCCGCACAGAGACACCCGCACAGAGACACCCGCACAGAGACACCCGCACAGAGACACCCGCACCCTCCACCCGCACGGAGACACCCGCACAGAGACACCCGCACGGAGACACCCGCACGGAGACACCCGCACGGAGACACCCGCACGGAGACACCCGCACAGAGACACCCGCACAGAGACACCCGCACAGAGACACCCGCACCCTCCCCCCGTACAGAGAAACCCGCACCCTCCCCCGCACAGAGACACCCGCACAGAGACACCCGCACGGAGACACCCGCACGGAGACACCCGCACAGAGACACCAGCACAGAGACACCCGCACAGAGTCACCCGCACAGAGACACCCGCACCCTCCACCCGCACAGAGTCACCCGCACAGAGACACCCGCACCCTCCACCCGCACAGAGTCACCCGCACAGAGACACCCGCACCCTCCACCCGCACAGAGTCACCCGCACAGAGACACCCGCACCCTCCACCCGCACAGAGACACCCGCACCCTCCACCCGCACAGAGACACCCGCACCCTCCACCCGCACAGAGACACCCGCACAGAGACACCCGCACCCTCCACCCGCACAGAGACACCCGCACCCTCCACCCGCACAGAGACACCCGCACCCTCCACCCGCACAGAGACACCCGCACAGAGACACCCGCACAGAGACACCCGCTCCCTCCCCCCGCACAGAGACACCCGCACCCTCCACTCGCACAGAGACACCCGCACAGAGACACCCGCACAGAGACACCCGCACCCTCCACCCGCACAGAGACATCCGCACAGAGACACCCGCACAGAGACACCCGCACAGAGACACCCGCACAGAGACACCCGCACCCTCTCCCCGCACAGAGACACCCGCACAGAGACACTCGCACAGAGACACCCGCACCCTCCCCCCGCACAGAGACATCCGCACAGAGGCACCCGCACAGAGGCACCCGCACAGAGGCACCCGCACAGAGGCACCCGCACAGAGACACCCGCACCCTCCCCCCGTACAGAGAAACCCGCACCCTCCCCCACACAGAGACACCCGCACAGAGACACCCGCACAGAGACACCCGCACAGAGACACCCGCACAGAGACACACGCACCCTCCCCCTGTACAGAGACACCCGCACCCACCACCCGCACAGAGTCACCCGCACAGAGACACCCGCACAGAGACACCCGCACCCTCCACCCGCACAGAGACACCCGCACAGAGACACCCGCACAGAGACACCCGCACCCTCCACCCGCACAGAGACACACGCACAGAGACACCCGCACCCTCCACCCGCACAGAGACACCCGCACAGAGACACCCGGACAGAGACACCCGCACCCTCCACCCGCACAGAGACACCCGCACCCTCCAACCGCTCACTCCACCCGCACGGAGACACCCGCACCCTCCACCCGCTCACTCCACCCGCACGGAGACACCCGCATCCTCCACCCGCACGGAGACACCCGCACCCTCCACCCGCACCCTCCACCCGCACAGAGACACCCGCACAGAGACACCCGCACCCTCCACCCGCACAGAGTCACCCGCACAGAGACACCTGCACAGAGACACCCGCACCCTCCACCCGCACAGAGACACCCGCACCCTCCACCCGCACAGAGACACCCGCACCCTCCACCCGCACAGAGACACCCGCATAGAGACACCCGCACAGAGACACCCGCACAGAGACACCCGCTCCCTCCCCCCGCACAGAGACACCCGCACAGAGACACCCGCACAGAGACACCCGCTCCCTCCCCCCGCACAAAGACACCCGGACAGAGACACCCGCACAGAGACACCCACACCTTCCACCCGCACAGAGACACCCGCACAGAGACACCCGCACGGAGACACCCGCTCCCTCCCCCCGCACAGAGACACCCGCACCCTCCACTCGCACAGAGACACCCGCACAGAGACACCCGCACAGAGACACCCGCACCCTCCACCCGCACAGAGACATCCGCACAGAGACACCCGCACAGAGACACCCGCACAGAGACACCCGCACAGAGACACCCGCACCCTCCACCCGCACAGAGACACCCGCACCCTCTCCCCGCACAGAGACACCCGCACAGAGACACTCGCACAGAGACACCCGCACCCTCCCCCCGCACAGAGACATCCGCACAGAGGCACCCGCACAGAGGCACCCGCACAGAGGCACCCGCACAGAGGCACCCGCACAGAGACACCCGCACAGAGGCACCCGCACAGAGGCACCCGCACAGGCACCCGCACAGAGACACCCGCACAGAGACACCCGCACCCTCCCCCCGTACAGAGAAACCCGCACCCTCCCCCACACAGAGACACCCGCACAGAGACACCCGCACAGAGACACCCGCACAGAGACGCCCGCACCCTCCACCCGCACAGAGACACCCGCACAGAGACACCCGCACAGAGACACCCGCACCCTCCCCCCGTACAGAGACACCCGCACCCTCCACCCGCACAGAGTCACCCGCACAGAGACACCCGCACAGAGACACGCGCACCCTCCACCCGCACAGAGACACCCGCACCCTCCACCCGCACAGAGACACCCGCACAGAGACACCCGCACAGAGACACCCGCACAGAGACACCCGCACCCTCTAACCGCTCACTCCACCCGCACGGAGACACCCGCATCCTCCACCCGCACGGAGACACCCGCACCCTCCACCCGCACAGAGACACCCGCACAGAGACACCCGCACAGAGACACCCGCACAGAGACACCCACACAGAGACACCCGCACAGAGACACCCGCACAGAGACACCCGCACAGAGACACCCGCACCCTCCCCCCGTACAGAGAAACCCGCACCCTCCCCCGCACAGAGACACCCGCACAGAGACACCCGCACAGAGTCACCCGCACAGAGACACCCGCACCCTCCACCCGCACAGAGTCACCCGCACAGAGACACCCGCACCCTCCACCCGCACAGAGTCACCCGCACAGAGACACCCGCACCCTCCACCCGCACAGAGTCACCCGCACAGAGACACCTGCACAGAGACACCCGCACCCTCCACCCGCACAGAGACACCCGCACCCTCCACCCGCACAGAGACACCCGCACCCTCCACCCGCACAGAGACACCCGCATAGAGACACCCGCACAGAGACACCCGCACAGAGACACCCGCTCCCTCCCCCCGCACAGAGACACCCGCACAGAGACACCCGCTCCCTCCCCCCCGCACAGAGACACCCGGACAGAGACACCCGCACAGAGACACCCACACCTTCCACCCGCACAGAGACACCCGCACAGAGACACCCGCACAGAGACACCCGCTCCCTCCCCCCGCACAGAGACACCCGCACCCTCCACTCGCACAGAGACACCCGCACAGAGACACCCGCACAGAGACACCCGCACCCTCCACCCGCACAGAGACATCCGCACAGAGACACCCGCACAGAGACACCCGCACAGAGACACCCGCACCCTCTCCCCGCACAGAGACACCCGCACAGAGACACTCGCACAGAGACACCCGCACCCTCCCCCCGCACAGAGACATCCGCACAGAGGCACCCGCACAGAGGCACCCGCACAGAGGCACCCGCACAGAGGCACCCGCACAGAGGCACCCGCACAGAGACACCCGCACAGAGACACCCGCACCCTCCCCCCGTACAGAGAAACCCGCACCCTCCCCCACACAGAGACACCCGCACAGAGACACCCGCACAGAGACACCCGCACAGAGACACCCGCACCCTCCACCCGCACAGAGACACCCGCACAGAGACACCCGCACCCTCCCCCCGTACAGAGACACCCGCACCCTCCACCCGCACAGAGTCACCCGCACAGAGACACCCGCACAGAGACACGCGCACCCTCCACCCGCACAGAGACACCCGCACCCTCCACCCGCACAGAGACACCCGCACAGAGACACCCGCACAGAGACACCCGCACCCTCCACCCGCACAGAGACACCCGCACCCTCCACCCGCACAGAGACACGCGCACAGAGACACCCGCACAGAGACACCCGCACCCTCCACCCGCACAGAGACACCCGCACCCTCCAACCGCTCACTCCACCCGCACGGAGACACCCGCATCCTCCACCCGCACGGAGACACCCGCACCCTCCACCCGCACAGAGACACCCGCACAGAGACACCCGCACAGAGACACCCGCACAGAGACACCCGCACAGAGACACCCGCACAGAGACACCCGCACCCTCCACCCGCACAGAGACACCCGCACCCTCTCCCCGCACAGAGACACCCGCACAGAGACACTCGCACAGAGACACCCGCACCCTCCCCCCGCACAGAGACATCCGCACAGAGGCACCCGCACAGAGGCACCCGCACAGAGGCACCCGCAGAGAGGCACCCGCACAGGCACCCGCACAGAGGCACCTGCACAGAGACACCCGCACAGAGACACCCGCACCATCCCCCCGTACAGAGAAACCCGCACCCTCCCCCGCACAGAGACACCCGCACAGAGACACCCGCACAGAGACACCCGCACCCTCCACCCGCACAGAGTCACCCGCACAGAGACACCCGCACAGAGACACCCGCACCCTCCACCCGCACAGAGACACCCGCACCCTCCACCCGCACAGAGACACCCGCACAGAGACACCCGCACAGAGACACCTGCACCCTCCACCCGCACAGAGACACCCGCACCCTCCACCCGCACAGAGACACCCGCACAGAGACACCCGCACAGAGACACCCGCACAGAGACACCCGCACCCTCCACCCGCACGGAGACACCCGCACAGAGACACCCGCACGGAGACACCCGCACGGAGACACCCGCACGGAGACACCCGCACGGAGACACCCGCACAGAGACACCCGCACAGAGACACCCGCACAGAGACACCCGCACCCTCCCCCCGTACAGAGAAACCCGCACCCTCCCCCGCACAGAGACACCCGCACAGAGACACCCGCACGGAGACACCCGCACGGAGACACCCGCACAGAGACACCAGCACAGAGACACCCGCACAGAGTCACCCGCACAGAGACACCCGCACCCTCCACCCGCACAGAGTCACCCGCACAGAGACACCCGCACCCTCCACCCGCACAGAGTCACCCGCACAGAGACACCCGCACCCTCCACCCGCACAGAGTCACCCGCACAGAGACACCCGCACCCTCCACCCGCACAGAGTCACCCGCACCCTCCACCCGCACAGAGACACCCGCACCCTCCACCCGCACAGAGACACCCGCACCCTCCACCCGCACAGAGACACCCGCACAGAGACACCCGCACCCTCCACCCGCACAGAGACACCCGCACCCTCCACCCGCACAGAGACACCCGCACCCTCCACCCGCACAGAGACACCCGCACAGAGACACCCGCACAGAGACACCCGCTCCCTCCCCCCGCACAGAGACACCCGCACCCTCCACTCGCACAGAGACACCCGCACAGAGACACCCGCACAGAGACACCCGCACCCTCCACCCGCACAGAGACATCCGCACAGAGACACCCGCACAGAGACACCCGCACAGAGACACCCGCACAGAGACACCCGCACCCTCTCCCCGCACAGAGACACCCGCACAGAGACACTCGCACAGAGACACCCGCACCCTCCCCCCGCACAGAGACATCCGCACAGAGGCACCCGCACAGAGGCACCCGCACAGAGGCACCCGCACAGAGGCACCCGCACAGAGACACCCGCACCCTCCCCCCGTACAGAGAAACCCGCACCCTCCCCCACACAGAGACACCCGCACAGAGACACCCGCACAGAGACACCCGCACAGAGACACCCGCACAGAGACACACGCACCCTCCCCCTGTACAGAGACACCCGCACCCACCACCCGCACAGAGTCACCCGCACAGAGACACCCGCACAGAGACACCCGCACCCTCCACCCGCACAGAGACACCCGCACAGAGACACCCGCACAGAGACACCCGCACCCTCCACCCGCACAGAGACACCCGCACCCTCCACCCGCACAGAGACACCCGCACAGAGACACCCGGACAGAGACACCCGCACCCTCCACCCGCACAGAGACACCCGCACCCTCCAACCGCTCACTCCACCCGCACGGAGACACCCGCATCCTCCACCCGCACGGAGACACCCGCACCCTCCACCCGCACCCTCCACCCGCACAGAGACACCCGCACAGAGACACCCGCACCCTCCACCCGCACAGAGTCACCCGCACAGAGACACCTGCACAGAAACACCCGCACCCTCCACCCGCACAGAGACACCCGCACCCTCCACCCGCACAGAGACACCCGCACCCTCCACCCGCACAGAGACACCCGCATAGAGACACCCGCACAGAGACACCCGCACAGAGACACCCGCTCCCTCCCCCCGCACAGAGACACCCGCACAGAGACACCCGCACAGAGACACCCGCTCCCTCCCCCCGCACAGAGACACCCGGACAGAGACACCCGCACAGAGACACCCACACCTTCCACCCGCACAGAGACACCCGCACGGAGACACCCGCTCCCTCCCCCCGCACAAAGACACCCGCACCCTCCACTCGCACAGAGACACCCGCACAGAGACACTCGCACAGAGACACCCGCACCCTCCACCCGCACAGAGACATCCGCACAGAGACACCCGCACAGAGACACCCGCACAGAGACACCCGCACAGAGACACCCGCACCCTCCACCCGCACAGAGACACCCGCACCCTCTCCCCGCACAGAGACACCCGCACAGAGACACTCGCACAGAGACACCCGCACCCTCCCCCCGCACAGAGACATCCGCACAGAGGCACCCGCACAGAGGCACCCGCACAGAGGCACCCGCACAGAGACACCCGCACAGAGGCACCCGCACAGAGGCACCCGCACAGAGGCACCCGCACAGGCACCCGCACAGAGACACCCGCACAGAGACACCCGCACCCTCCCCCCGTACAGAGAAACCCGCACCCTCCCCCACACAGAGACACCCGCACAGAGACACCCGCACAGAGACACCCGCACAGAGACACCCGCACCCTCCACCCGCACAGAGACACCCGCACAGAGACACCCGCACCCTCCCCCCGTACAGAGACACCCGCACCCTCCACCCGCACAGAGTCACCCGCACAGAGACACCCGCACAGAGACACGCGCACCCTCCACCCGCACAGAGACACCCGCACCCTCCACCCGCACAGAGACACCCGCACAGAGACACCCGCACAGAGACACCCGCACCCTCCAACCGCTCACTCCACCCGCACGGAGACACCCGCATCCTCCACCCGCACGGAGACACCCGCACCCTCCACCCGCACAGAGACACCCGCACAGAGACACCCGCACGGAGACACCCGCACGGAGACACCCGCACGGAGACACCCGCACCCTCCACACGCACAGAGACACCCGCACAGAGACACCCGCACAGAGACACCCACACCCTCCACCCGCACAGAGACACCCGCACAGAGACACCCGCACCCTCCACCCGCACAGAGACACCCGCACCCTCCAACCGCTCACTCCACCCGCACGGAGACACCCGCACCGAGACACCCGCACCCTCCACCCGCACAGAGACACCCGCACAGAGACACCCGCACAGAGACACCCGCACAGAGACACCCGCACAGAGACACCCGCACAGAGACACCCGCACAGAGACACCCGCACCCTCCCGCCGTACAGAGAAACCCGCACCCTCCCCCGCACAGAGTCACCCGCACAGAGACACCGGCACCCTCCCCCCGTACAGAGACACCCGTACCCTCCACCCGCACAGAGACACCCGCACAGAGACACACGCACAGAAACACCCGCACAGAGACACCCGCACCCTCCACCCGCACAGAGACACCCGCACAGAGACACCCCCACAGAGACAACCGCACAGAGAAACTCGCACCCTCCACCCGCACAGAGACACCCTCAAAGAGACTCCCGCACCCTCCACCCGCACAGAGACACCCGCACCCTCCACCCGCACAGAGACACCCGCACCCTCCACCCGCACAGAGACACACGCACCCTCCACCCGCACAGAGACACCCGCACCCTCCACCCGCACAGAGACACTCGCACAGAGACACCCGCACAGAGACACCCGCACAGAGACACTCGCACAGAGACACCCGCACCCTCCACCCGCACAGAGACACCCGCACCCTCCACCCGCACAGAGACACCCGCACAGAGACACCCGCACAGAGACACCCGCACAGAGACACCCGCACCCTCCCCCTGCACAGAGACACCCGCACCCTCTCCCCGCACAGAGACACCCGCTCCCTCCCCCCCGCACAGAGACACCCGCACCCTCCCCCCGCACAGAGACACCCGCACCCTCTCCCTGCACAGACACCAGCACCCTCCACCCGCACAGAGACACCCGCACAGAGACTCCCGCACCCTCCACCCGCACAGAGACACCCGCTCCCTCCACCCGCACAGAGACACCCGCACAGAGGCATCCGCACAGAGGCACCCGCACAGAGGCACCCGCACCCTCCACTCGCACAGAGACACCCGCACCCTCCACCCGCACAGAGACACCCGCACCCTCCCCCCGCACAGAGACATCCGCACAGAGGCACCCGCACCCTCCACCCGCACCCTCCACCCGCACCCTCCACCCGCACAGAGACACCCGCACAGAGACACCCACACCATCCACCTGCACAGAGACACCCGCACAGAGACACCCGCTCCCTCCCCCCGCACAGAGACACCCGCACCCTCCACTCGCACAGAGACACCCGCACAGAGACACCCGCACAGAGACACCCGCTCCCTCCCCCCGCACAGAGACACCCGGACAGAGACACCCGCACAGAGACACCCGCACCCTCCACCCGCACAGAGACACCCGCACAGAGACACCCGCACAGAGACACCCGCACAGAGACACCCGCACGGAGACACCCGCACAGAGACACCCGCACAGAGACACCCGCACCCTCCACCCGCACAGAGACACCCGCACAGAGACACCCGCACCCTCCACCCGCACAGAGACACCCGCACAGACTCACCCGCACAGAGACACCTGCACAGAGACACCCGCACCCTCCACCCGCACAGAGACACCCGCACCCTCCACCCGCACAGAGACACCCGCACCCTCTCCCCGCACAGAGACACCCGCACAGAGACACTCGCACAGAGACACCCGCACCCTCCCCCCGCACAGAGACATCCGCACAGAGGCACCCGCACAGAGGCACCCGCACAGAGGCACCCGCACAGAGGCACCTGCACAGAGACACCCGCACAGAGTCACCCGCACAGAGACACCCGCACCCTCCACCCGCACAGAGTCACCCGCACAGAGACACCCGCACCCTCCACCCGCACAGAGTCACCCGCACAGAGACACCCGCACCCTCCACCCGCACAGAGTCACCCGCACCCTCCACCCGCACAGAGACACCCGCACCCTCCACCCGCACAGAGACACCCGCACCCTCCACCCGCACAGAGACACCCGCACAGAGACACCCGCACCCTCCACCCGCACAGAGACACCCGCACCCTCCCCCCGTACAGAGAAACCCGCACCCTCCCCCGCACAGAGACACCCGCACAGAGACACCCGCACAGAGACACCCGCACCCTCCACCCGCACAGAGTCACCCGCACAGAGACACCCGCACAGAGACACCCGCACCCTCCACCCGCACAGAGACACCCGCACCCTCCACCCGCACAGAGACACCCGCACAGAGACACCCGCACAGAGACACCCGCACCCTCCACCCGCACAGAGACACCCGCACCCTCCACCCGCACAGAGACACCCGCACAGAGACACCCGCACAGAGACACCCGCACAGAGACACAGAGACACCCGCACAGAGACACCCGCACAGAGACACCCGCACAGAGACACCCGCACAGAGACACCCGCACAGAGACACCCGCACAGAGACACCCGCACAGAGACACCCGCACAGAGACACCCGCACAGAGACACCCGCACAGAGACACCCGCACAGAGACACCCGCACAGAGACACCCGCACAGAGACACCCGCACAGAGACACCCGCACAGAGACACCCGCACCCTCCACCCACACAGAGGCACCCGCACCCTCCAGCAGCGCAGAGACACCAGCACAGAGACACCCGCACAGAGACACCTGCACCCTCCACCCGCACAGAGGCACCCGCACAGAGACACCCGCACAGAGACACCCGCACAGAGACACCCGCACCCTCCCCCCGCACAGGGACACCCGCACAGAGACACCCGCACAGAGACACCCGCACAGAGACACCCGCACAGAGACACCCGCACAGAGACACCCGCACAGAGACACCCGCACCCTCCACCCGCACAGAGACACCCGCACAGAGACACCCGCACAGAGACACCCGCACAGAGACACCCGCACAGAGACACCCGCACAGAGACACCCGCACAGAGACACCCGCACAGAGACACCCGCACAGAGACACCCGCACAGGGACTCCCGCACAGGGACTCCCGCACAGGGACTCCCGCACAGGGACTCCCGCACAGGGACTCCCGCACAGAGACACCCGCACAGAGACACCCGCACAGAGACACCCGCACAGAGACACCCGCACAGAGACACCCGCACAGTGACACCCGCACCCTCCACCCGCTCAGAGACACCCGCACAGAGACACCCGCACAGAGACACCCGCACAGAGACACCCGCACCGAGACACCCGCACCGAGACACCCGCACCGAGACACCCGCACCGAGACACCCGCACCGAGACACCCGCACAGAGACACCCGCACAGAGACACCCGCACAGAGACACCCGCACCCTCCACCCGCACAGAGACACCCGCACAGAGACACCCGCACAGAGACACCCGCACAGAGACACCCGCACAGAGACACCCGCACAGAGACACCCGCACAGAGACACCCGCACAGAGACACCCGCACAGAGACACCCGCACAGAGACACCCGCTCCCTCCCCCCGCACAGAGACACCCGCACAGAGACACCCGCACAGAGACACCCGCACAGAGACACCCGCACAGAGACACCCGCACAGAGACACCCGCACAGAGACACCCGCACCCTCCCCCCGCACCCTCCACCCGCACAGAGACACCCGCACAGAGACACCCGCACAGAGACACCCGCACAGAGACACCCGCACAGAGACACCCGCACAGAGACACCCGCACAGAGACACCCGCACAGAGACACCTGCACCCTCCACCCACACAGAGGCACCCGCACCCTCCAGCAGCGCAGAGACACCAGCACAGAGACACCCGCACAGAGACACCTGCACCCTCCACCCGCACAGAGGCACCCGCACAGAGACACCCGCACAGAGACACCCGCACAGAGACACCCGCACCCTCCCCCAGCACAGGGACACCCGCACAGAGACACCCGCACAGAGACACCCGCACAGAGACACCCGCACAGAGACACCCGCACAGAGACACCCGCACAGAGACACCCGCACAGAGACACCCGCACCCTCCACCAACACAGAGGCACCCGCACCCTCCAACAGCGCAGAGACACCAGCACAGAGACACCCGCACAGAGACACCTGCACCCTCCACCCGCACAGAGGCACCCGCACAGAGACACCCGCACAGAGACACCCGCACAGAGACACCCGCACAGAGACACCCGCACCCTCCCCCCGCACAGGGACACCCGCACAGAGACACCCGCACAGAGACACCCGCACAGAGACACCCGCACAGAGACACCCGCACAGAGACACCCGCACAGAGACACCCGCACAGAGACACCCGCACAGAGACACCCGCACAGAGACACCCGCACAGAGACACCCGCACAGAGACACCCGCACAGAGACACCCGCACAGAGACACCCGCACAGAGACACCCGCACAGGGACTCCCGCACAGGGACTCCCGCACAGAGACACCCGCACAGAGACACCCGCACAGAGACACCCGCACAGAGACACCCGCACAGAGACACCCGCACAGAGACACCCGCACAGAGACACCCGCACAGAGACACCCGCACAGAGACACCCGCACAGTGACACCCGCACCCTCCACCCGCTCAGAGACACCCGCACAGAGACACCCGCACAGAGACACCCGCACAGAGACACCCGCACAGAGACACCCGCACAGAGACACCCGCACAGAGACACCCGCACAGAGACACCCGCACAGAGACACCCGCACAGAGACACCCGCACAGAGACACCCGCACAGAGACACCCGCACAGAGACACCCGCACAGAGACACCCGCACCCTCCACCCGCACAGAGGCACCCGCACGGAGACACCCGCACAGAGACACCCGTACAGAGACACCCGCACAGAGACACCCGCACAGAGACACCCGCACAGAGACACCCGCACAGAGACACCCGCACAGAGACACCCGCACAGAGACACCCGCACAGAGACACCAGCACAGAGACACCCGCACAGAGAAACCCGCACCCTCCACCCACACAGAGGCACCCGCACCCTCCAGCAGCGCAGAGACACCAGCACAGAGACACCCGCACAGAGACACCTGCACCCTCCACCCGCACAGAGGCACCCGCACAGAGACACCCGCACAGAGACACCCGCACAGAGACACCCGCACCCTCCCCCCGCACAGGGACACCCGCACAGAGACACCCGCACAGAGACACCCGCACAGAGACACCCGCACAGAGACACCCGCACCCTCCACCCGCACAGAGACACCCGCACAGAGACACCCGCACAGAGACACCCGCACAGAGACGCCCGCACCCTCCACCCGCACAGAGACACCCGCACAGAGACACCCGCACAGAGACACCCGCACAGAGACACCCGCACAGAGACACCCGCACAGAGACTCCCGCACAGAGACTCCCGCACAGAGACTCCCGCACAGAGACTCCCGCACAGAAACTCCCGCACAGAGACTCCCGAACAGAGACTCCCGAACAGAGACTCCCGAACAGAGACTCCCGAACAGAGACTCCCGCACCCTCCACCCCCACAGAGACACCTGCACCCTCCACCCCCACAGAGACACCCGCACAGAGACACCCGCACCCTCCACCCGCACAGAGACACCCGCACAGAGACACCCGCACAGAGACACCCGCACCCTCCACCCGCACAGAGACACCCGCACAGAGACACCCGCACAGAGACACCCGCACAGAGACACCCGCACAGAGACAGCCGCACAGAGACACCCACACCGAGACACCCGCACCCTCCACCCGCACAGAGACACCCGCACAGAGACACCCGCACAGAGACACCCGCACCGAGACACCCGCACCGAGACACCCGCACAGAGACACCCGCACAGAGACACCCGCACAGAGACACCCGCACAGAGACACCCGCACAGAGACACCCGCACAGAGACACCCGCACAGAGACACCCGCACAGAGACACCCGCACAGAGACACCCGCACAGAGACACCCGCACAGAGACACCCGCACAGAGACACCCGCACAGAGACACCCGCACAGAGACACCTGCACCCTCCACCCACACAGAGGCACCCGCACCCTCCAGCAGCGCAGAGACACCAGCACAGAGACACCCGCACAGAGACACCAGCACCCTCCACCCGCACAGAGGCACCCGCACAGAGACACCCGCACAGAGACACCCGCACAGAGACACCCGCACCCTCCCCCCGCACAGGGACACCCGCACAGAGACACCCGCACAGAGACACCCGCACAGAGACACCCGCACAGAGACACCCGCACAGAGACACCCGCACAGAGACACCCGCACAGAGACACCCGCACCCTCCACCAACACAGAGGCACCCGCACCCTCCAGCAGCGCAGAGACACCAGCACAGAGACACCCGCACAGAGGCACCTGCACCCTCCACCCGCACAGAGGCACCCGCACAGAGACACCCGCACAGAGACACCCGCACAGAGACACCCGCACAGAGACACCCGCACAGGGACACCCGCACAGGGACACCCGCACAGAGACACCCGCACAGAGACACCCGCACAGAGACACCCGCACAGAGACACCCGCACAGAGACACCCGCACAGAGACACCCGCACAGAGACACCCGCACAGAGACACCCGCACAGAGACACCCGCACAGAGACACCCGCACAGAGACACCCGCACAGAGACACCCGCACAGAGACACCCGCACAGGGACTCCCGCACAGGGACTCCCGCACAGAGACACCCGCACAGAGACACCCGCACAGAGACACCCGCACAGAGACACCCGCACAGAGACACCCGCACAGAGACACCCGCACAGAGACACCCGCACAGAGACACCCGCACAGTGACACCCGCACCCTCCACCCGCTCAGAGACACCCGCACAGAGACACCCGCACAGAGACACCCGCACAGAGACACCCGCACAGAGACACCCGCACAGAGACACCCGCACAGAGACACCCGCACAGAGACACCCGCACAGAGACACCCGCACAGAGACACCCGCACAGAGACACCCGCACCCTCCGCCCGCACAGAGGCACCCGCACGGAGACACCCGCACAGAGACACCCGTACAGAGACACCCGCACAGAGACACCCGCACCGAGACACCCGCACAGAGACACCCGCACAGAGACACCCGCACAGAGACACCCGCACAGAGACACCCGCACAGAGACACCCGCACAGAGACACCCGCACAGAGACACCCGCACAGAGACACCCGCACCCTCCACCCACACAGAGGCACCCGCACCCTCCAGCAGCGCAGAGACACCAGCACAGAGACACCCGCACAGAGACACCTGCACCCTCCACCCGCACAGAGGCACCCGCACAGAGACACCCGCACAGAGACACCCGCACCCTCCCCCCGCACAGGGACACCCGCACAGAGACGCCCGCACAGAGACGCCCGCACCCTCCACCCGCACAGAGACACCCGCACAGAGACACCCGCACAGAGACACCCGCACAGAGACACCCGCACAGAGACACCCGCACAGAGACACCCGCACAGAGACTCCCGCACAGAGACTCCCGCACAGAGACTCCCGCACAGAGACTCCCGAACAGAGACTCCCGAACAGAGACTCCCGAACAGAGACTCCCGCACCCTCCACCCCCACAGAGACACCTGCACCCTCCACCCCCACAGAGACACCCTCACAGAGACACCCGCACCCTCCACCCGCACAGAGACACCCGCACAGAGACACCCGCACAGAGACACCCGCACCCTCCACCCGCACAGAGACACCCGCACAGAGACACCCGCACAGAGACACCCGCACAGAGACACCCGCACAGAGACAGCCGCACAGAGACACCCACACCGAGACACCCGCACCCTCCACCCGCACAGAGACACCCGCACAGAGACACCCGCACAGAGACACCCGCACAGAGACACCCGCACAGAGACACCCGCACAGTGACACCCGCACAGAGACACCCGCACAGAGACACCCGCACCCTCCACCCGCACAGAGACACCCGCACAGAGACACGCGCACAGAGACACCCGCACAGAGACACCCGCACCGAGACACCCGCACAGAGACACCCGCACAGAGACACCCGCACAGAGACACCCGCACAGAGACACCCGCACCCTCCACCCGCACAGAGACACCCGCACAGAGACACCCGCACAGAGACACCCGCACAGAGACACCCGCACAGTGACACCCGCACAGTGACACCCGCACAGAGACACCCGCACAGAGACACCCGCACCCTCCACCCGCACAGAGACACCCGCACCGAGACACCCGCACCGAGACACCCGCACCGAGACACCCGCACCGAGACACCCGCACCCTCCACCCGCACAGAGACACCCGCACCCTCCACCCGCACAGAGACACCCGCACAGAGACACCCGCACAGAGACACCCGCACAGAGACACCCGCACAGAGACACCTGCACCCTCCACCCGCACAGAGACACCCGCACAGAGACACCCGCACAGAGACACCCGCACAGAGACACCCGCACAGAGACACCCGCACAGAGACACCCGCACCGAGAGACCCGCACCGAGACACCCGCACCGAGAGACCCGCACAGAGTGACCCGCACAGAGACACCCGCACAGAGACACCCGCACAGAGACACCCGCACAGAGACACCCGCACCGAGACACCCGCACCGAGACACCCGCACCCTCCACCCGCACAGAGACATCCGCACAGAGACACCCGCACAGAGACACCCGCACCCTCCACCCGCACAGAGACACCCGCACAGAGACACCCGCACAGAGACACCCGCACCCTCCACCCGCACAGAGACACCCGCACAGAGACACCCGCACAGAGACACCCGCACAGAGACACCCGCACAGAGACACCCGCACCGAGACACCCGCACCGAGACACCCGCACAGAGACACCCGCACAGAGACACCCGCACAGAGACACCCGCACAGAGACACCCGCTCCGTCCCCCCGCACAGAGACACCCGCACAGAGACACCCGCACAGAGACACCCACACCATCCACCCGCACAGAGACACCCGCACAGAGACACCCGCACAGAGACACCCGCACAGAGACACCCGCACCCTCCACTCGCACAGAGACACCCGCACCCTCCACCCGCACAGAGACACCCGCACCCTCTCCCCGCACAGAGACACCCGCACAGAGACACTCGCACAGAGACACCCGCACCCTCCCCCCGCACAGAGACATCCGCACAGAGGCACCCGCACAGAGGCACCCGCACAGAGGCACCTGCACAGAGACACCCGCACAGAGACACCCGCACAGAGACACCCGTACAGAGGCACCCGCACAGAGGCACCCGCACAGAGGCACCCGCACAGAGGGACCCGCACAGGCACCCGCACAGAGACACCCGCACCCTCCCCCGCACAGAGACACCCGCAAAGAGACACCCGCACCCTCCACCCGCACAGAGACACCCGCACAGAGACACCCGCACAAAGACACCCGCACCCTCCACCCGCACAGAGACACCCGCACAGAGACACCCGCACAGAGACACCCGCACAGAGACACCCGCACAGAGACACCCGCACAGAGACACCCGCACAGAGACACCCGCACAGACCCACCCGCACAGACCCACCCGCACAGACCCACCCGCACGGAGACTCCCGCACGGAGACTCCCGCACGGAGACACCCGCACCCTCCACCCGCACGGAGACACCCGCACGGAGACACCCGCACGGAGACACCCGCACGGACACACCCGCACGGACACACCCGCACGGACACACCCGCACGGACACACCCGCACGGACACACCCGCACGGACACACCCGCACGGACACACCCGCACGGACACACCCGCACGGAGACACCCGCACGGGACACCCGCACGGAGACGCCCGCACAGAGACACCCGCACAGAGACACCCGCACAGTGACACCCGCACAGAGACACCCGCACAGAGACACCCGCACCCTCCACCCGCACAGAGACACCCGCACAGAGACACCCGCACCGAGACACCCGCACCGAGACACCCGCACCGAGACACCCGCACACTCCACCCGCACAGAGACACCCGCACAGAGACACCCGCACAGAGACACCTGCACCCTCCACCCGCACAGAGACACCCGCACAGAGACACCCGCACAGAGACACCCGCACAGAGACACCCGCACCGAGACACCCGCACCGAGACACCCGCACAGAGACACCCGCACAGAGACACCCGCACAGAGACACCCGCACCGAGACACCCGCACCGAGACACCCGCACCGAGACACCCGCACCCTCCACCCGCACAGAGACATCCGCACAGAGACACCCGCACAGAGACACCCGCACCCTCCACCCGCACAGAGACACCCGCACAGAGACACCCGCACCCTCCACCCGCACAGAGACACCCGCACAGAGACACCCGCACAGAGACACCCGCACAGAGACACCCGCACCGAGACACCCGAACAGAGACTCCCGAACAGAGACTCCCGCACCCTCCACCCCCACAGAGACACCTGCACCCTCCACCCCCACAGAGACACCCTCACAGAGACACCCGCACCCTCCACCCGCACAGAGACACCCGCACAGAGACACCTGCACAGAGACACCCGCACCCTCCACCCGCACAGAGACACCCGCACAGAGACACCCGCACAGAGACACCCGCACAGAGACACCCGCACAGAGACAGCCGCACAGAGACACCCACACCGAGACACCCGCACCCTCCACCCGCACAGAGACACCCGCACAGAGACACCCGCACAGAGACACCCGCACAGAGACACCCGCACAGAGACACCCGCACAGAGACACCCGCACAGAGACACCCGCACAGAGACACCCGCACCCTCCACCCGCACAGAGACACCCGCACAGAGACACCCGCACAGAGACACCCGCACAGAGACACCCGCACAGAGACACCCGCACCCTCCACCCGCACAGAGACACCCGCACAGAGACACCCGCACAGAGACACCCGCACCGAGACACCCGCACCGAGACACCCGCACAGAGACACCCGCACAGAGACACCCGCACCCTCCACCCGCACAGAGACACCCGCACAGAGACACCCGCACAGAGACACCCGCACAGAGACACCCGCACAGAGACACCCGCACAGAGACACCTGCACCCTCCACCCGCACAGAGACACCCGCACAGAGACACCCGCACAGAGACACCCGCACAGAGACACCCGCACCGAGAGACCCGCACCGAGAGACCCGCACAGAGACACCCGCACAGAGACACCCGCACAGAGACACCCGCACAGAGACACCCGCACCGAGACACCCGCACCCTCCACCCGCACAGAGACATCCGCACAGAGACACCCGCACAGAGACACCCGCACCCTCCACCCGCACAGAGACACCCGCACAGAGACACCCGCACCCTCCACCCGCACAGAGACACCCGCACAGAGACACCCGCACAGAGACACCCGCACAGAGACACCCGCACAGAGACACCCGCACCGAGACACCCGCACAGAGACACCCGCACAGAGACACCCGCACAGAGACACCCGCACAGAGACACCTGCACAGAGACACCCGCTCCGTCCCCCCGCACAGAGACACCCGCACAGAGACACCCGCACAGAGACACCCACACCATCCACCCGCACAGAGACACCCGCACAGAGACACCCGCACAGAGACACCCGCACAGAGACACCCGCACAGAGACAACCGCACAGAGACACCCGCACCCTCCACTCGCAGAGAGACACCCGCACCCTCCACCCGCACAGAGACACCCGCACCCTCTCCCCGCACAGAGACACCCGCACAGAGACACTCGCACAGAGACACCCGCACCCTCCCCCCGCACAGAGACATCCGCACAGAGGCACCCGCACAGAGGCACCCGCACAGAGGCACCCGCACAGAGACACCCGCACAGAGACACCCGCACAGAGACACCCGTACAGAGGCACCCGCACAGAGGCACCCGCACAGAGGGACCCGCACAGGCACCGGCACAGAGACACCCGCACCCTCCCCCGCACAGAGACACCCGCACAGAGACACCCGCACCCTCCACCCGCACAGAGACACCCGCACAGAGACACCCGCACAAAGACACCCGCACAAAGACACCCGCACCCTCCACCCGCACAGAGACACCCGCACAGAGACACCCGCACAGAGACACCCGCACAGAGACACCCGCACAGAGACACCCGCACAGACCCACCCGCACGGAGACTCCCGCACGGAGACACCCGCACCCTCCACCCGCACGGAGACACCCGCACGGAGACACCCGCACGGAGACACCCGCACGGACACACCCGCACGGACACACCCGCACCGACACACCCGCACGGACACACCCGCACGGACACACCCGCACGGACACACCCGCACGGAGACACCCGCACGGGACACCCGCACAGAGACGCCCGCACAGAGACACCCGCACAGAGACACCCGCACAGTGACACCCGCACAGAGACACCCGCACAGAGACACCCGCACCCTCCACCCGCACAGAGACACCCGCACAGAGACACCCGCACCGAGACACCCGCACCGAGACACCCGCACCGAGACACCCGCACCCTCCACCCGCACAGAGACACCCGCACAGAGACACCCGCACAGAGACACCTGCACCCTCCACCCGCACAGAGACACCCGCACAGAGACACCCGCACAGAGACACCCGCACAGAGACACCCGCACCGAGAGACCCGCACCGAGAGACCCGCACCGAGACACCCGCACCGAGACACCCGCACAGAGACACCCGCACAGAGACACCCGCACAGAGACACCCGCACAGAGACACCCGCACAGAGACACCCGCACCGAGACACCCGCACCGAGACACCCGCACCCTCCACCCGCACAGAGACATCCGCACAGAGACACCCGCACAGAGACACCCGCACCCTCCACCCGCACAGAGACACCCGCACAGAGACACCCGCACCCTCCACCCGCACAGAGACACCCGCACAGAGACACCCGCACAGAGACACCCGCACAGAGACACCCGCACAGAGACACCCGCACCGAGACACCCGAACAGAGACTCCCGAACAGAGACTCCCGCACCCTCCACCCCCACAGAGACACCTGCACCCTCCACCCCCACAGAGACACCCTCACAGAGACACCCGCACCCTCCACCCGCACAGAGACACCCGCACAGAGACACCTGCCCAGAGACACCCGCACCCTCCACCCGCACAGAGACACCCGCACAGAGACACCCGCACAGAGACACCCGCACAGAGACACCCGCACAGAGACACCCGCACAGAGACAGCCGCACAGAGACACCCACACCGAGACACCCGCACCCTCCACCCGCACAGAGACACCCGCACAGAGACACCCGCACAGAGACACCCGCACAGAGACACCCGCACAGAGACACCCGCACAGTGACACCCGCACAGAGACACCCGCACAGAGACACCCGCACCCTCCACCCGCACAGAGACACCCGCACAGAGACACCCGCACAGAGACACCCGCACCGAGACACCCGCACCGAGACACCCGCACCGAGACACCCGCACAGAGACACCCGCACAGAGACACCCGCACAGAGACACCCGCACCCTCCACCCGCACAGAGACACCCGCACAGAGACACCCGCACAGAGACACCCGCACAGAGACACCTGCACCCTCCACCCGCACAGAGACACCCGCACAGAGACACCCGCACAGAGACACCCGCACAGAGACACCCGCACAGAGACACCCGCACAGAGACACCCGCACCGAGAGACCCGCACCGAGACACCCGCACCGAGAGACCCGCACAGAGTGACCCGCACAGAGACACCCGCACAGAGACACCCGCACAGAGACACCCGCACAGAGACACCCGCACCGAGACACCCGCACCGAGACACCCGCACCCTCCACCCGCACAGAGACATCCGCACAGAGACACCCGCACAGAGACACCCGCACCCTCCACCCGCACAGAGACACCCGCACAGAGACACCCGCACAGAGACACCCGCACCCTCCACCCGCACAGAGACACCCGCACAGAGACACCCGCACAGAGACACCCGCACAGAGACACCCGCACAGAGACACCCGCACCGAGACACCCGCACCGAGACACCCGCACAGAGACACCCGCACAGAGACACCCGCACAGAGACACCCGCACAGAGACACCCGCTCCGTCCCCCCGCACAGAGACACCCGCACAGAGACACCCGCACAGAGACACCCACACCATCCACCCGCACAGAGACACCCGCACAGAGACACCCGCACAGAGACACCCGCACAGAGACACCCGCACCCTCCACTCGCACAGAGACACCCGCACCCTCCACCCGCACAGAGACACCCGCACCCTCTCCCCGCACAGAGACACCCGCACAGAGACACTCGCACAGAGACACCCGCACCCTCCCCCCGCACAGAGACATCCGCACAGAGGCACCCGCACAGAGGCACCCGCACAGAGGCACCTGCACAGAGACACCCGCACAGAGACACCCGCACAGAGACACCCGTACAGAGGCACCCGCACAGAGGCACCCGCACAGAGGCACCCGCACAGAGGGACCCGCACAGGCACCCGCACAGAGACACCCGCACCCTCCCCCGCACAGAGACACCCGCAAAGAGACACCCGCACCCTCCACCCGCACAGAGACACCCGCACAGAGACACCCGCACAAAGACACCCGCACCCTCCACCCGCACAGAGACACCCGCACAGAGACACCCGCACAGAGACACCCGCACAGAGACACCCGCACAGAGACACCCGCACAGAGACACCCGCACAGAGACACCCGCACAGACCCACCCGCACAGACCCACCCGCACAGACCCACCCGCACGGAGACTCCCGCACGGAGACTCCCGCACGGAGACACCCGCACCCTCCACCCGCACGGAGACACCCGCACGGAGACACCCGCACGGAGACACCCGCACGGACACACCCGCACGGACACACCCGCACGGACACACCCGCACGGACACACCCGCACGGACACACCCGCACGGAGACACCCGCACGGGACACCCGCACGGAGACGCCCGCACAGAGACACCCGCACAGAGACACCCGCACAGTGACACCCGCACAGAGACACCCGCACAGAGACACCCGCACCCTCCACCCGCACAGAGACACCCGCACAGAGACACCCGCACCGAGACACCCGCACCGAGACACCCGCACCGAGACACCCGCACACTCCACCCGCACAGAGACACCCGCACAGAGACACCCGCACAGAGACACCTGCACCCTCCACCCGCACAGAGACACCCGCACAGAGACACCCGCACAGAGACACCCGCACAGAGACACCCGCACAGAGACACCCGCACCGAGACACCCGCACCGAGACACCCGCACAGAGACACCCGCACAGAGACACCCGCACAGAGACACCCGCACCGAGACACCCGCACCGAGACACCCGCACCGAGACACCCGCACCCTCCACCCGCACAGAGACATCCGCACAGAGACACCCGCACAGAGACACCCGCACCCTCCACCCGCACAGAGACACCCGCACAGAGACACCCGCACCCTCCACCCGCACAGAGACACCCGCACAGAGACACCCGCACAGAGACACCCGCACAGAGACACCCGCACCGAGACACCCGAACAGAGACTCCCGAACAGAGACTCCCGCACCCTCCACCCCCACAGAGACACCTGCACCCTCCACCCCCACAGAGACACCCTCACAGAGACACCCGCACCCTCCACCCGCACAGAGACACCCGCACAGAGACACCTGCACAGAGACACCCGCACCCTCCACCCGCACAGAGACACCCGCACAGAGACACCCGCACAGAGACACCCGCACAGAGACACCCGCACAGAGACAGCCGCACAGAGACACCCACACCGAGACACCCGCACCCTCCACCCGCACAGAGACACCCGCACAGAGACACCCGCACAGAGACACCCGCACAGAGACACCCGCACAGAGACACCCGCACAGAGACACCCGCACAGAGACACCCGCACAGAGACACCCGCACAGAGACACCCGCACCCTCCACCCGCACAGAGACACCCGCACAGAGACACCCGCACAGAGACACCCGCACAGAGACACCCGCACAGAGACACCCGCACCCTCCACCCGCACAGAGACACCCGCACAGAGACACCCGCACAGAGACACCCGCACCGAGACACCCGCACCGAGACACCCGCACAGAGACACCCGCACAGAGACACCCGCACCCTCCACCCGCACAGAGACACCCGCACAGAGACACCCGCACAGAGACACCCGCACAGAGACACCCGCACAGAGACACCTGCACCCTCCACCCGCACAGAGACACCCGCACAGAGACACCCGCACAGAGACACCCGCACAGAGACACCCGCACCGAGAGACCCGCACCGAGAGACCCGCACAGAGACACCCGCACAGAGACACCCGCACAGAGACACCCGCACAGAGACACCCGCACCGAGACACCCGCACCCTCCACCCGCACAGAGACATCCGCACAGAGACACCCGCACAGAGACACCCGCACCCTCCACCCGCACAGAGACACCCGCACAGAGACACCCGCACCCTCCACCCGCACAGAGACACCCGCACAGAGACACCCGCACAGAGACACCCGCACAGAGACACCCGCACCGAGACACCCGCACAGAGACACCCGCACAGAGACACCCGCACAGAGACACCCGCACAGAGACACCTGCACAGAGACACCCGCTCCGTCCCCCCGCACAGAGACACCCGCACAGAGACACCCGCACAGAGACACCCACACCATCCACCCGCACAGAGACACCCGCACAGAGACACCCGCACAGAGACACCCGCACAGAGACACCCGCACAGAGACAACCGCACAGAGACACCCGCACCCTCCACTCGCAGAGAGACACCCGCACCCTCCACCCGCACAGAGACACCCGCACCCTCTCCCCGCACAGAGACACCCGCACAGAGACACTCGCACAGAGACACCCGCACCCTCCCCCCGCACAGAGACATCCGCACAGAGGCACCCGCACAGAGGCACCCGCACAGAGGCACCCGCACAGAGACACCCGCACAGAGACACCCGCACAGAGACACCCGTACAGAGGCACCCGCACAGAGGCACCCGCACAGAGGGACCCGCACAGGCACCCGCACAGAGACACCCGCACCCTCCCCCGCACAGAGACACCCGCACAGAGACACCCGCACCCTCCACCCGCACAGAGACACCCGCACAGAGACACCCGCACAAAGACACCCGCACAAAGACACCCGCACCCTCCACCCGCACAGAGACACCCGCACAGAGACACCCGCACAGAGACACCCGCACAGAGACACCCGCACAGAGACACCCGCACAGACCCACCCGCACAGACCCACCCGCACGGAGACTCCCGCACGGAGACACCCGCACCCTCCACCCGCACGGAGACACCCGCACGGAGACACCCGCACGGAGACACCCGCACGGACACACCCGCACGGACACACCCGCACCGACACACCCGCACGGACACACCCGCACGGACACACCCGCACGGACACACCCGCACGGAGACACCCGCACGGGACACCCGCACAGAGACGCCCGCACAGAGACACCCGCACAGAGACACCCGCACAGTGACACCCGCACAGAGACACCCGCACAGAGACACCCGCACCCTCCACCCGCACAGAGACACCCGCACAGAGACACCCGCACCGAGACACCCGCACCGAGACACCCGCACCGAGACACCCGCACCCTCCACCCGCACAGAGACACCCGCACAGAGACACCCGCACAGAGACACCTGCACCCTCCACCCGCACAGAGACACCCGCACAGAGACACCCGCACAGAGACACCCGCACCGAGAGACCCGCACCGAGAGCCCCGCACCGAGACACCCGCACCGAGACACCCGCACCGAGACACCCGCACAGAGACACCCGCACAGAGACACCCGCACAGAGACACCCGCACAGAGACACCCGCACAGAGACACCCGCACCGAGACACCCGCACCGAGACACCCGCACCCTCCACCCGCACAGAGACATCCGCACAGAGACACCCGCACAGAGACACCCGCACCCTCCACCCGCACAGAGACACCCGCACAGAGACACCCGCACCCTCCACCCGCACAGAGACACCCGCACAGAGACACCCGCACAGAGACACCCGCACAGAGACACCCGCACAGAGACACCCGCACCGAGACACCCGAACAGAGACTCCCGAACAGAGACTCCCGCACCCTCCACCCCCACAGAGACACCTGCACCCTCCACCCCCACAGAGACACCCTCACAGAGACACCCGCACCCTCCACCCGCACAGAGACACCCGCACAGAGACACCTGCCCAGAGACACCCGCACCCTCCACCCGCACAGAGACACCCGCACAGAGACACCCGCACAGAGACACCCGCACAGAGACACCCGCACAGAGACACCCGCACAGAGACAGCCGCACAGAGACACCCACACCGAGACACCCGCACCCTCCACCCGCACAGAGACACCCGCACAGAGACACCCGCACAGAGACACCCGCACAGAGACACCCGCACAGAGACACCCGCACAGTGACACCCGCACAGAGACACCCGCACAGAGACACCCGCACCCTCCACCCGCACAGAGACACCCGCACAGAGACACCCGCACAGAGACACCCGCACCGAGACACCCGCACCGAGACACCCGCACCGAGACACCCGCACAGAGACACCCGCACAGAGACACCCGCACAGAGACACCCGCACCCTCCACCCGCACAGAGACACCCGCACAGAGACACCCGCACAGAGACACCCGCACAGAGACACCCGCACAGTGACACCCGCACAGAGACACCCGCACAGAGACACCCGCACCCTCCACCCGCACAGAGACACCCGCACAGAGACACCCGCACCGAGACACCCGCACCGAGACACCCGCACCGAGACACCCGCACCGAGACACCCGCACCCTCCACCCGCACAGAGACACCCGCACAGAGACACCCGCACAGAGACACCTGCACCCTCCACCCGCACAGAGACACCCGCACAGAGACACCCGCACAGAGACACCCGCACAGAGACACCCGCACCGAGAGACCCGCACCGAGACACCCGCACCGAGAGACCCGCACAGAGACACCCGCACAGAGACACCCGCACAGAGACACCCGCACAGAGACACCCGCACAGAGACACCCGCACCCTCCACCCGCACAGAGACACCCGCACCCTCCACCCGCACAGAGACACCCGCACAGAGACACCCGCACCCTCCACCCGCACAGAGACACCCGCACAGAGACACCCGCACAGAGACACCCGCACAGAGACACCCGCACCGAGACACCCGCACAGAGACACCCGCACAGAGACACCCGCACAGAGACACCCGCACAGAGACACCCGCACAGAGACACCCGCTCCGTCCCCCCGCACAGAGACACCCGCACAGAGACACCCACACCATCCACCCGCACAGAGACACCCGCACAGAGACACCCGCACAGAGACACCCGCACAGAGACACCCGCTCCGTCCCCCCGCACAGAGACACCCGCACAGAGACACCCACACCATCCACCCGCACAGAGACACCCGCACAGAGACACCCGCACAGAGACACCCGCACAGAGACACCCGCACCCTCCACTCGCAGAGAGACACCCGCACCCTCCACCCGCACAGAGACACCCGCACCCTCTCCCCGCACAGAGACACCCGCACAGAGACACTCGCACAGAGACACCCGCACCCTCCCCCCGCACAGAGACATCCGCACAGAGGCACCCGCACAGAGGCACCCGCACAGAGGCACCTGCACAGAGACACCCGCACAGAGACACCCGCACAGAGACACCCGCACAGAGGCACCCGCACAGAGGCACCCGCACAGAGGCACCCGCACAGAGGGACCCGCACAGGCACCCGCACAGAGACACCCGCACCCTCCCCCGCACAGAGACACCCGCACAGAGACACCCGCACCCTCCACCCGCACAGAGACACCCGCACAGAGACACCCGCACAAAGACACCCGCACCCTCCACCCGCACAGAGACACCCGCACAGAGACACCCGCACAGAGACACCCGCACAGAGACACCCGCACAGAGACACCCGCACAGAGACACCCGCACAGAGACACCCGCACAGACCCACCCGCACGGAGACTCCCGCACGGAGACACCCGCACCCTCCACCCGCACGGAGACACCCGCACGGAGACACCCGCACGGAGACACCCGCACGGAGACACCCGCACGGACACACCCGCACGGACACACCCGCACGGACACACCCGCACGGACACACCCGCACGGACACACCCGCACGGACACACCCGCACGGAGACGCCCGCACGGAGACGCCCGCACGGAGACACCCGCACAGAGACACCCGCACAGAGACACCCGCACAGAGACACCCGCACAGAGACACCCGCACAGAGACACCCGCACAGAGACACCCGCACAGAGACACCCGCACAGAGACACCCGCACAGAGACACCCGCACAGAGACACCCGCACAGAGACACCCGCACAGAGACACCCGCACAGAGACACCCGCACAGAGACACCCGCACAAAGACACCCGCACAAAGACACCCGCACAAAGACACCCGCACAAAGACACCCGCACAAAGACACCCGCACCCTCCACCCGCACAGAGACACCCGCACAGAGACACCCGAACAGAGACACCCGAACAGAGACACCCGCACAGAGACACCCGCACAGAGACACCCGCACAGAGACACCCGCACAGAGACACCCGCACAGAGACACCCGCACAGAGACACCCGCACAGGGACACCCGCACAGGGACACCCGCACAGGGACACCCGCACAGGGACACCCGCACAGGGACACCCGCACAGAGACACCCGCACAGAGACACCCGCTCCCTCCACCCGCACAGAGACACCCGCACAGAGCCACCCGCACAGAGACACCCGCACAGAGACACCCGCACAGAGACACCCGCACAGAGACACCCGCACAGAGACACCCGCACAGAGACACCCGCACAGAGACACCCGCACAGAGACACCCGCACAGAGACACCCGCACAGAGACACCCGCACAGAGACACCCGCACAGAGACACCCGCACAGAGACACCCGCACAGAGACACCCGCACAGAGACACCCGCACAGAGACACCCGCACAGAGACACCCGCACAGGGACTCCCGCACAGAGACACCCGCACAGAGACACCCGCACAGAGACACCCGCACAGAGACACCCGCACAGAGACACCCGCACAGAGACACCCGCACAGAGACACCCGCACAGAGACACCCGCACAGAGACACCCGCACAGAGACACCCGCACAGAGACACCCGCACAGTGACACCCGCACCCTCCACCCGCTCAGAGACACCCGCACAGAGACACCCGCACAGAGACACCCGCACAGAGACACCCGCACAGAGACACCCGCACAGAGACACCCGCACAGAGACACCCGCACAGAGACACCCGCACAGAGACACCCGCACAGAGACACCCGCACAGAGACACCCGCACAGAGACACCCGCACAGAGACACCCGCACCGAGACACCCGCACCGAGACACCCGCACCGAGACACCCGCACCGAGACACCCGCACAGAGACACCCGCACAGAGACACCCGCACAGAGACACCCGCACAGAGACACCCGCACAGAGACACCCGCACAGAGACACCCGCACAGAGACACCCGCACAGAGACACCCGCACAGAGACACCCGCACAGAGACACCCGCACAGAGACACCCGCACAGAGACACCCGCACAGAGACACCCGCACAGACCCACCCGCACAGAGACACCCGCACCCTCCACCCGCACAGAGGCACCCGCACGGAGACACCTGCACAGAGACACCCGCACAGAGACACCCGCACAGAGACACCCGCACAGAGACACCCGCACAGAGACACCCGCACAGAGACACCCGCACAGAGACACCCGCACAGAGACACCCGCACCGAGACACCCGCACCGAGACACCCGCACCGAGACACCCGCACAGAGACACCCGCACAGAGACACCCGCACAGAGACACCCGCACAGAGACACCCGCACAGAGACACCCGCACAGAGACACCCGCACAGAGACACCCGCACAGAGACACCCGCACAGAGACACCCGCACAGACCCACCCGCACAGAGACACCCGCACCCTCCACCCGCACAGAGGCACCCGCACGGAGACACCCGCACAGAGACACCCGCACAGAGACACCCGCACAGAGACACCCGCACAGAGACACCCGCACCCTCCACCCGCACAGAGGCACCCGCACGGAGACACCCGCACAGAGACACCCGCACAGAGACACCCGCACAGAGACACCCGCACAGAGACACCCGCACAGAGACACCCGCACAGAGACACCCGCACAGAGACACCCGCACAGAGACACCCGCACAGAGACACCCGCACAGAGACACCCGCACAGAGACACCCGCACAGAGACACCCGCACAGAGACACCCGCACAGAGACACCCGCACAGAGACACCCGCACAGAGACACCCGCACCCTCCACCCGCACAGAGACACACGCACAGAGACACCCGCACAGAGACACCCGCACAGAGACACCCGCACAGAGACACCCGCACAGAGACACCCGCACAGAGACACCCGCACAGAGACACCCGCACCGAGACACCCGCACCGAGACACCCGCACAGAGACACCCGCACAGAGACACCCGCACAGAGACACCCGCACAGAGACACCCGCACAGAGACACCCGCACAGAGACACCCGCACCGAGACACCCGCACCGAGACACCCGCACAGAGACACCCGCACAGAGACACCCGCACAGAGACACCCGCACAGAGACACCCGCACCCTCCACCCGCACAGAGACACCCGCACCGAGACACCCGCACAGAGACACCCGCACAGAGACACCCGCACAGAGACACCCGCACAGAGACACCCGCACAGAGACACCCGCACCAAGACACCCGCACAGAGACACCCGCACCGAGACACCCGCACAGAGACACCCGCACAGAGACACCCGCACAGAGACACCCGCACAGAGGCACACGCACAGAGACACCCACACAGAGACACCCGCACCCTCCACCCGCACCCTCCACCCGCACAGAGACACCCGCACAGAGACACCCGCACAGAGACACCCGCACAGAGACACCCGCACAGAGACACCCGCACAGAGACACCCGCACAGAGACACCCGCACAGAGACGCCCGCACAGAGACGCCCGCACAGAGACGCCCGCACAGAGACACCCGCACCCTCCACCCACACAGAGGCACCCGCACCCTCCAGCAGCGCAGAGACACCAGCACAGAGACACCCACACAGAGACACCTGCACCCTCCACCCGCACAGAGGCACCCGCACAGAGACACCCGCACAGAGACACCCGCACAGAGACACCCGCACAGAGACACCCGCACCCTCCCCCCGCACAGGGACACCCGCACAGAGACACCCGCACAGAGACACCCGCACAGAGACACCCGCACAGAGACACCCGCACAGAGACACCCGCACAGAGACACCCGCACAGAGACACCCGCACAGAGACACCCGCACCCTCCACCCGCACAGAGACACCCGCACAGATACGCCCGCACAGAGACGCCCGCACAGAGACGCCCGCACAGAGACGCCCGCACAGAGACGCCCGCACAGAGACGCCCGCACCCTCCACCCGCACAGAGACACCCGCACAGAGACACCCGCACAGAGACACCCGCACAGAGACACCCGCACAGAGACACCCGCACAGAGACTCCCGCACAGAGACTCCCGCACAGAGACTCCCGCACAGAGACTCCCGCACAGAGACTCCCGAACAGAGACTCCCGAACAGAGACTCCCGAACAGAGACTCCCGAACAGAGACTCCCGAACAGAGACTCCCGCACCCTCCACCCCCACAGAGACACCTGCACCCTCCACCCCGACAGAGACACCCGCACAGAGACACCCGCACCCTCCACCCGCACAGAGACACCCGCACAGAGACACCCGCACAGAGACACCCGCACCCTCCACCCGCACAGAGACACCCGCACAGAGACTCCCGCACAGAGACACCCGCACAGAAACAGCCGCACAGAGACACCCACACCGAGACACCCGCACCCTCCACCCGCACAGAGACACCCGCACAGAGACACCCGCACAGAGACACCCGCACAGTGACACCCGCACAGAGACACCCGCACAGAGACACCCGCACCCTCCACCCGCACAGAGACACCCGCACAGAGACACCCGCACCGAGACACCCGCACCGAGACACCCGCACCGAGACACCCGCACCGAAACACCCGCACAGAGACACCCGCACAGAGACACCCGCACAGAGACACCCGCACAGAGACACCCGCACAGAGACACCCGCACAGTGACACACGCACAGAGACACCCGCACAGAGACACCCGCACAGAGACACCCGCACAGAGACACCCGCACAGAGACACCCGCACAGAGACACCCGCACAGAGACACCCGCACAGAGACACCCGCACAGAGACACCCGCACAGAGACACCCGCACAGAGACACCCGCACAGAGACACCCGCGCAGAGACACCCGCGCAGAGACACCCGCACAGAGACACCCGCGCAGAGACACCCGCGCAGAGACACCCGCGCAGAGACACCCGCACAGAGACACCCGCACAGAGACACCCGCACAGAGACACCCGCACAGAGACACCCGCACAGAGACACCCGCACCCTCCACCCACACAGCGGCACCCGCACCCTCCACCAGCGCAGAGACACCAGCACAGAGACACCGCACAGAGACACCCGCACCCTCCACCCGCACAGAGGCACCCGCACAGAGACACCCGCACAGAGACACCCGCACAGAGACACCCGCACAGAGACACCCGCACAGAGACACCCGCACAGAGACACCCGCACAGAGACACCCGCACAGGGACTCCCGCACAGAGACACCCGCACAGAGACACCCGCACAGAGACACCCGCACAGAGACACCCGCACAGAGACACCCGCACAGAGACACCCGCACAGAGACACCCGCACAGAGACACCCGCACAGTGACACCCGCACAGTGACACCCGCACCCTCCACCCGCTCAGAGACACCCGCACAGAGACACCCGCACAGAGACACCCGCACAGAGACACCCGCACAGAGACACCCGCACAGAGACACCCGCACAGAGACACCCGCACAGAGACACCCGCACAGAGACACCCGCACAGAGACACCCGCACAGAGACACCCGCACAGAGACACCCGCACAGAGACACCCGCACAGAGACACCCGCACAGAGACACCCGCACAGAGACACCCGCACCCTCCACCCGCACAGAGACACACGCACAGAGACACCCGCACAGAGACACCCGCACAGAGACACCCGCACCGAGACACCCGCACAGAGACACCCGCACAGAGACACCCGCACAGAGACACCCGCACCGAGACACCCGCACCGAGACACCCGCACAGAGACACCCGCACAGAGACACCCGCACCGAGACACCCGCACCGAGACACCCGCACCCTCCACCCGCACCCTCCACCCGCACCCTCCACCCGCACAGAGAAACCCGCACAGAGACACCCGCACAGAGACACCCGCACAGAGACACCCGCACAGAGACACCCGCACAGAGACACCCGCACAGAGACACCCGCACCGAGACACCCGCACAGAGACACCCACACAGAGACACCCGCACCGAGACACCCGCACCGAGACACCCGCACAGAGACACCCGCACAGAGACACCCGCACAGAGACACCCGCACAGAGACACCCGCACAGAGACACCCGCACAGAGACACCCGCACCCTCCACCCGCACAGAGACACCCACACAGAGGCACCCGCACCCTCCAGCAGCGCAGAGACACCAGCACAGAGACACCCGCACAGAGACACCTGCACCCTCCACCCGCACAGAGGCACCCGCACAGAGACACCCGCACAGAGACACCCGCACAGAGACACCCGCACAGAGACACCCGCACCCTCCCCCCGCACAGGGACACCCGCACAGAGACACCCGCACAGAGACACCCGCACAGAGACACCCGCACAGAGACACCCGCACCCTCCACCCGCACAGAGACACCCGCACAGAGACACCCGCACAGAGACGCCCGCACAGAGACGCCCGCACAGAGACGCCCGCACAGAGACGCCCGCACAGAGACGCCCGCACAGAGACGCCCGCACCCTCCACCCGCACAGAGACACACGCACAGAGACACCCGCACAGAGACGCCCGCACAGAGACGCCCGCACAGAGACGCCCGCACAGAGACGCCCGCACCCTCCACCCGCACAGAGACACACGCACAGAGACACCCGCACAGAGACACACGCACAGAGACACACGCACAGAGACACCCGCACAGAGACGCCCGCACAGAGACGCCCGCACAGAGACGCCCGCACCCTCCACCCGCACAGAGACACACGCACAGAGACACCCGCACAGAGACGCCCGCACAGAGACGCCCGCACAGAGACGCCCGCACAGAGACGCCCGCACCCTCCACCCGCACAGAGACGCCCGCACAGAGACGCCCGCACGGAGACGCCCGCACAGAGACGCCCGCACCCTCCACCCGCACAGAGACACCCGCACAGAGACACCCGCACCCTCCACCCGCACAGAGACACCCGCACAGAGACACCCGCACAGAGACACCCGCACAGAGACACCCGCACAGAGACACCCGCACAGAGACACCCGCACAGAGACACCCGCACAGAGACTCCCGCACAGAGACTCCCGCACAGAGACTCCCGAACAGAGACTCCCGAACAGAGACTCCCGAACAGAGACTCCCGAACAGAGACTCCCGAACAGAGACTCCCGAACAGAGACTCCCGCACCCTCCACCCCCACAGAGACACCTGCACCCTCCACCCCCACAGAGACACCCGCACAGAGACACCCGCACCCTCCACCCGCACAGAGACACCCGCACAGAGACACCCGCACCCTCCACCCGCACAGAGACACCCGCACAGAGACACCCGCACAGAGACACCCGCACAGAAACAGCCGCACAGAAACAGCCGCACAGAGACACCCACACCGAGACACCCGCACCCTCCACCCGCACAGAGACACCCGCACAGAGACACCCGCACAGAGACACCCGCACAGTGACACCCGCACAGAGACACCCGCACAGAGACACCCGCACCCTCCACCCGCACAGAGACACCCGCACAGAGACACCCGCACAGAGACACCGCACAGAGACACCCGCACCGAGACACCCGCACAGAGACACCCGCACAGAGACACCCGCACAGAGACACCCGCACCGAGACACCCGCACCGAGACACCCGCACAGAGACACCCGCACAGAGACACCCGCACAGAGACACCCGCACAGAGACACCCGCACAGAGACACCCGCACAGAGACACCCGCACAGAGACACCCGCACAGAGACACCCGCACAGAGACACCCGCACAGAGACACCCGCACAGAGACACCCGCACCGAGACACCCGCACAGAGACACCCGCACCCTCCACCCACACAGAGACACCCGCACCGAGACACCCGCACCGAGACACCCGCACCGAGACACCCGCACAGAGACACCCGCACAGAGACACCCGCACAGAGACACCCGCACAGAGACACCCGCACAGAGACACCCGCACAGAGACACCCGCGCAGAGACACCCGCGCAGAGACACCCGCGCAGAGACACCCGCGCAGAGACACCCGCGCAGAGACACCCGCACAGAGACACCCGCGCAGAGACACCCGCACAGAGACACCCGCACAGAGACACCCGCACAGAGACACCCGCACAGAGACACCCGCACAGAGACACCCGCACAGAGACACCCGCACAGAGACACCCGCACAGAGACACCCGCACAGAGACACCCGCACCTTCCACCCACACAGCGGCACCCGCACCCTCCACCAGCGCAGAGACACCAGCACAGAGACACCCGCACAGAGACACCCGCACAGAGACACCCGCACCCTCCACCCGCACAGAGGCACCCGCACAGAGACACCCGCACAGAGACACCCGCACAGAGACACCCGCACAGAGACACCCGCACAGAGACACCCGCACAGAGACACCCGCACAGAGACACCCGCACAGAGACACCCGCACAGAGACACCCGCACAGAGACACCCGCACAGAGACACCCGCACAGAGACAACCGCACAGAGACAACCGCACAGAGACACCCGCACCCTCCCCCCACACAGGGACACCCGCACAGAGACACCCGCACAGAGACACCCGCACAGAGACACCCAAACAGAGACACCCACACAGAGACACCCACACAGAGACACCCACACAGAGACACCCACACAGAGACACCCACACAGAGACACCCGCACAGAGACACCCGCACAGAGACACCCGCATCCTCCACCCGTACAGGGACACCCACACAGGGACACCCACACAGGGACACCCACACAGGGACACCCACACAGGGACACCCGCACCCTCCCCCCGCACAGAGACATCCGCACCCTCCCCCCGCACAGAGACATCCGCATGGAGACACCCGCACCCTCCACCCGCACAGAGACACCCGCACAGAGACACCCGCACAGAGACTCCCACACAGAGACTCCCGAACAGAGACTCCCGAACAGAGACTCCCGAACAGAGACTCCCGAACAGAGACTCCCGAACAGAGACTCCCGAACAGAGACTCCCGCACCCTCCACCCCCACAGAGACACCCGCACAGAGACACCCGCACAGAGACACCCGCACAGAGACACCCGCACAGAGACACCCGCACAGAGACACCCGCACAGGGACACCCGCACAGGGACACCCGCACAGAGACACCCGCTCCCTCCACCCGCACAGAGACACCCGCACAGAGACACCCGCACAGAGACACCCGCACCGAGACACCCGCACCGAGACACCCGCACCGAGACACCCGCACCCTCCACCCGCACAGAGACACACGCACAGAGACACCCGCACAGAGACACCCGCACAGAGACACCCGCACAGAGACACCCGCACAGAGACACCCGCACAGAGACACCCGCACAGAGACTCCCGCACAGAGACTCCCGAACAGAGACTCCCGAACAGAGACTCCCGAACAGAGACTCCCGCACCCTCCACCCCCACAGAGACACCTGCACCCTCCACCCCCACAGAGACACCCGCACAGAGACACCCGCACCCTCCACCCGCACAGAGACACCCGCACAGAGACACCCGCACAGAGACACCCGCACCCTCCACCCGCACAGAGACACCCGCACAGAGACACCCGCACAGAGACACCCGCACAGAGACACCCGCACAGAGACACCCGCACAGAGACAGACGCACAGAGACAGACGCACAGAGACAGACGCACAGAGACAGACGCACAGAGACACCCACACCGAGACACCCGCACCCTCCACCCGCACAGAGACACCCGCACAGAGACACCCGCACAGAGACACCCGCACAGAGACACCCGCACAGTGACACCCGCACAGAGACACCCGCACCCTCCACCCGCACAGAGACACCCACACAGAGACACCCGCACCGAGACACCCGCACAGAGACACCCGCACAGAGACACCCGCACAGAGACACCCGCACAGAGACACCCGCACAGAGACACCCGCACAGAGACACCCGCACAGAGACACCCGCACAGAGACACCCGCACAGAGACACCCGCACCCTCCACCCACACAGCGGCACCCGCACCCTCCACCAGCGCAGAGACACCAGCACAGAGACACCCGCACAGAGACACCCGCACAGAGGCACCCGCACAGAGACACCCGCACAGAGACACCCGCACAGAGACACCCGCACAGAGACACCCGCACAGAGACACCCGCACAGAGACACCCGCACAGAGACACCCGCACAGAGACACCCGCACAGAGACACCCGCACAGAGACACCCGCACAGAGACACCCGCACAGAGACACCCGCACAGAGACAACCGCACAGAGACAACCGCACAGAGACACCCGCACCCTCCCCCCACACAGGGACACCCGCACAGAGACACCCGCACAGAGACACCCGCACAGAGACACCCGCACAGAGACACCCACACAGAGACACCCGCACAGAGACGCCCGCACAGAGACACCCGCACAGAGACACCCACACAGAGACACCCGCACAGAGACACCCGCACAGAGACACCCGCACAGAGACACCCGCACAGAGACACCCGCACAGAGACACCCGCATCCTCCACCCGCACAGGGACACCCACACAGGGACACCCACACAGGGACACCCGCACCCTCCCCCCGCACAGAGACATCCGCACCCTCCCCCCGCACAGAGACATCCGCATGGAGACACCCGCACCCTCCACCCGCACAGAGACACCCGCACAGAGACTCCCGCACAGAGACTCCCGAACAGAGACTCCCGAACAGAGACTCCCGAACAGAGACTCCCGAACAGAGACTCCCGAACAGAGACTCCCGAACAGAGACTCCCGAACAGAGACTCCCGCACCCTCCACCCCCACAGAGACACCCGCACAGAGACACCCGCACAGAGACACCCGCACAGGGACACCCGCACAGGGACACCCGCACAGGGACACCCGCACAAAGACACCCGCTCCCTCCACCCGCACAGAGACACCCGCACAGAGACACCCGCACAGAGACACCCGCACAGAGACACCCGCACAGAGACACCCGCACAGAGACACCCGCACCGAGACACCCGCACCCTCCACCCACACAGAGACACCCGCACCGAGACACCCGCACCGAGACACCCGCACCGAGACACCCGCACCGAGACACCCGCACAGAGACACCCGCACAGAGACACCCGCACAGAGACACCCGCACAGAGACACCCGCACAGAGACACCCGCGCAGAGACACCCGCGCAGAGACACCCGCGCAGAGACACCCGCGCAGAGACACCCGCGCAGAGACACCCGCGCAGAGACACCCGCGCAGAGACACCCGCACAGAGACACCCGCGCAGAGACACCCGCACAGAGACACCCGCACAGAGACACCCGCACAGAGACACCCGCACAGAGACACCCGCACAGAGACACCCGCACAGAGACACCCGCACAGAGACACCCGCACAGAGACACCCGCACAGAGACACCCGCACCTTCCACCCACACAGCGGCACCCGCACCCTCCACCAGCGCAGAGACACCAGCACAGAGACACCCGCACAGAGACACCCGCACCCTCCACCCGCACAGAGGCACCCGCACAGAGACACCCGCACAGAGACACCCGCACAGAGACACCCGCACAGAGACACCCGCACAGAGACACCCGCACAGAGACACCCGCACAGAGACACCCGCACAGAGACACCCGCACAGAGACAACCGCACAGAGACAACCGCACAGAGACACCCGCACCCTCCCCCCACACAGGGACACCCGCACAGAGACACCCGCACAGAGACACCCGCACAGAGACACCCACACAGAGACACCCACACAGAGACACCCACACAGAGACACCCACACAGAGACACCCGCACAGAGACACCCGCACAGAGACACCCGCATCCTCCACCCGTACAGGGACACCCACACAGGGACACCCACACAGGGACACCCACACAGGGACACCCACACAGGGACACCCGCACCCTCCCCCCGCACAGAGACATCCGCACCCTCCCCCCGCACAGAGACATCCGCATGGAGACACCCGCACCCTCCACCCGCACAGAGACACCCGCACAGAGACACCCGCACAGAGACTCCCACACAGAGACTCCCGAACAGAGACTCCCGAACAGAGACTCCCGAACAGAGACTCCCGAACAGAGACTCCCGAACAGAGACTCCCGAACAGAGACTCCCGCACCCTCCACCCCCACAGAGACACCCGCACAGAGACACCCGCACAGAGACACCCGCACAGAGACACCCGCACAGAGACACCCGCACAGGGACACCCGCACAGGGACACCCGCACAGGGACACCCGCACAGAGACACCCGCTCCCTCCACCCGCACAGAGACACCCGCACAGAGACACCCGCACAGAGACACCCGCACCGAGACACCCGCACCGAGACACCCGCACCCTCCACCCGCACAGAGACACACGCACAGAGACACCCGCACAGAGACACCCGCACAGAGACACCCGCACAGAGACACCCGCACAGAGACACCCGCACAGAGACACCCGCACAGAGACTCCCGCACAGAGACTCCCGAACAGAGACTCCCGAACAGAGACTCCCGAACAGAGACTCCCGCACCCTCCACCCCCACAGAGACACCTGCACCCTCCACCCCCACAGAGACACCCGCACAGAGACACCCGCACCCTCCACCCGCACAGAGACACCCGCACAGAGACACCCGCACAGAGACACCCGCACCCTCCACCCGCACAGAGACACCCGCACAGAGACACCCGCACAGAGACACCCGCACAGAGACACCCGCACAGAGACACCCGCACAGAGACAGACGCACAGAGACAGACGCACAGAGACAGACGCACAGAGACAGACGCACAGAGACACCCACACCGAGACACCCGCACCCTCCACCCGCACAGAGACACCCGCACAGAGACACCCGCACAGAGACACCCGCACAGAGACACCCGCACAGTGACACCCGCACAGAGACACCCGCACCCTCCACCCGCACAGAGACACCCGCACAGAGACACCCGCACCGAGACACCCGCACCGAGACACCCGCACAGAGACACCCGCACAGAGACACCCGCACAGAGACACCCGCACAGAGACACCCGCACAGAGACACCCGCACAGAGACACCCGCACAGAGACACCCGCACAGAGACACCCGCACAGAGACACCCGCACCCTCCACCCACACAGCGGCACCCGCACCCTCCACCAGCGCAGAGACACCAGCACAGAGACACCCGCACAGAGACACCCGCACAGAGGCACCCGCACAGAGACACCCGCACAGAGACACCCGCACAGAGACACCCGCACAGAGACACCCGCACAGAGACACCCGCACAGAGACACCCGCACAGAGACACCCGCACAGAGACACCCGCACAGAGACACCCGCACAGAGACAACCGCACAGAGACAACCGCACAGAGACACCCGCACCCTCCCCCCACACAGGGACACCCGCACAGAGACACCCGCACAGAGACACCCGCACAGAGACACCCGCACAGAGACACCCGCACAGAGACACCCACACAGAGACACCCGCACAGAGACGCCCGCACAGAGACACCCGCACAGAGACACCCACACAGAGACACCCGCACAGAGACACCCGCACAGAGACACCCGCACAGAGACACCCGCACAGAGACACCCGCACAGAGACACCCGCATCCTCCACCCGCACAGGGACACCCACACAGGGACACCCACACAGGGACACCCGCACCCTCCCCCCGCACAGAGACATCCGCACCCTCCCCCCGCACAGAGACATCCGCATGGAGTCACCCGCACCCTCCACCCGCACAGAGACACCCGCACAGAGACTCCCGCACAGAGACTCCCGAACAGAGACTCCCGAACAGAGACTCCCGAACAGAGACTCCCGAACAGAGACTCCCGAACAGAGACTCCCGAACAGAGACTCCCGAACAGAGACTCCCGCACCCTCCACCCCCACAGAGACACCCGCACAGAGACACCCGCACAGAGACACCCGCACAGGGACACCCGCACAGGGACACCCGCACAGGGACACCCGCACAGGGACACCCGCACAAAGACACCCGCTCCCTCCACCCGCACAGAGACACCCGCACAGAGACACCCGCACAGAGACACCCGCACAGAGACACCCGCACAGAGACACCCGCACAGAGACACCCGCACAGAGACACCCGCACAGTGACACCCGCACAGAGACACCCGCACAGAGACACCCGCACAGAGACACCCACACAGAGACACCCGCACAGAGACACCCGCACAGAGACACCCGCACAGAGACACCCGCACAGAGACACCCGCACAGAGACACCCGCATCCTCCACCCGCACAGGGACACCCACACAGGGACACCCACACAGGGACACCCACACAGGGACACCCACACAGGGACACCCACACAGGGACACCCGCACCCTCCCCCCGCACAGAGACATCCGCACCCTCCCCCCGCACAGAGACATCCGCATGGAGACACCCGCACCCTCCACCCGCACAGAGACACCCGCACAGAGACTCCCGCACAGAGACTCCCGAACAGAGACTCCCGAACAGAGACTCCCGAACAGAGACTCCCGAACAGAGACTCCCGAACAGAGACTCCCGAACAGAGACTCCCGCACCCTCCACCCCCACAGAGACACCCGCACAGAGACACCCGCACAGAGACACCCGCACAGGGACACCCGCACAGGGACACCCGCACAGGGACACCCGCACAGGGACACCCGCACAGAGACACCCGCTCCCTCCACCCGCACAGAGACACCCGCACAGAGACACCCGCACAGAGACACCCGCACAGAGACACCCGCACAGAGACACCCGCTCCCGACACCCGCACAGAGACACCCGCACAGAGACACCCGCACAGAGACACCCGCACAGAGACACCCGCACAGAGACACCCGCACAGAGACACCCGCTCCCTCCACCCGCACAGAGACACCCGCACCCTCCACCCGCACAGAGACACCCGCACAGAGACACCCGCACAGAGACACCAGCACAGAGACACCCGCACAGAGACACCCGCTCCCTCCACCCGCACAGAGACATCCGCACAGAGACACCCGCACAGAGACACCCGCACAGAGACACCCGCACAGAGACACCCGCACAGAGCCACCCACACCGAGACACCCACACCGAGACACCCACACCGAGACACCCACACCGAGACACCCGCACCTCCACCCGCACAGAGACACCCGCACAGAGACACCCGCACAGAGACACCCGCACAGAGACACCCGCACAGAGACACCCGCCCAGAGACACCCGCACAGAGACACCCGCACAGAGACACCCGCACCCTCCACCCGCACGGAGACACCCGCACGGAGACACCCGCACGGAGACACCCGCACGGAGACACCCGCACGGAGACACCCGCACGGAGACACCCGCACGGAGACACCCGCACGGAGACACCCGCACAGAGACACCCGCACAGAGACACCCGCACAGAGACACCCGCACAGAGACACCCGCACAGAGACACCCGCACAGAGACACCCGCACAGAGACACCCGCACAGAGACACCCGCACCGAGACACCCGCACAGAGACACCCGCACAGAGACACCCGCACAGAGACACCCGCACAGAGACACCCGCACAGAGACACCCGCACAGAGACACCCGCACAGAGACACCCGCACAGAGACACCCGCACAGAGACACCCGCACAGAGACACCCGCACCCTCCACCCACACAGAGGCACCCGCACCCTCCACCAGCGCAGAGACACCAGCACAGAGACACCAGCACAGAGGCACCCGCACAGAGGCACCCGCACAGAGGCACCCGCACATAGGCACCCGCACAGAGACACCCGCACAGAGACACCCGCACAGAGACACCCGCACAGAGACACCCGCACCCTCCACCCGCACAGAGACACCCGCACAGAGACACCCGCACAGAGACACCAGCACAGAGACACCCGCACAGAGACACCCGCTCCCTCCACCCGCACAGAGACATCCGCACAGAGACACCCGCACAGAGACACCCGCACAGAGACACCCGCACAGAGACACCCGCACAGAGCCACCCACACCGAGACACCCACACCGAGACACCCACACCGAGACACCCACACCGAGACACCCGCACCTCCACCCGCACAGAGACACCCGCACAGAGACACCCGCACAGAGACACCCGCACAGAGACACCCGCACAGAGACACCCGCCCAGAGACACCCGCACAGAGACACCCGCACAGAGACACCCGCACCCTCCACCCGCACGGAGACACCCGCACGGAGACACCCGCACGGAGACACCCGCACGGAGACACCCGCACGGAGACACCCGCACGGAGACACCCGCACGGAGACACCCGCACGGAGACACCCGCACAGAGACACCCGCACAGAGACACCCGCACAGAGACACCCGCACAGAGACACCCGCACAGAGACACCCGCACAGAGACACCCGCACAGAGACACCCGCACAGAGACACCCGCACCGAGACACCCGCACAGAGACACCCGCACAGAGACACCCGCACAGAGACACCCGCACAGAGACACCCGCACAGAGACACCCGCACAGAGACACCCGCACAGAGACACCCGCACAGAGACACCCGCACAGAGACACCCGCACAGAGACACCCGCACCCTCCACCCACACAGAGGCACCCGCACCCTCCACCAGCGCAGAGACACCAGCACAGAGACACCAGCACAGAGGCACCCGCACAGAGGCACCCGCACAGAGGCACCCGCACATAGGCACCCGCACAGAGACACCCGCACAGAGACACCCGCACAGAGACACCCGCACCCTCCCCCCGCACAGGGACACCCGCACAGAGACACCCGCACAGAGACACCCGCACAGAGACACCCGCACAGAGACACCCGCACAGAGACACCCGCACAGAGACACCCGCACAGAGACACCCGCACAGAGACACCCGCACAGAGGCACCCGCACAGAGGCACCCGCACAGAGGCACCCGCACAGAGGCACCCGCACAGAGGCACCCGCACAGAGGCACCCGCACAGAGGCACCCGCACAGAGGCACCCGCACAGAGGCACCCGCACAGAGGCACCCGCACAGAGACACCCGCACAGAGACACCCGCACAGAGACACCCGCACAGAGACACCCGCACAGAGACACCCGCACAGAGACACCCGCACAGAGACACCCGCACAGAGACACCCGCACAGAGACACCCGCACAGAGACACCCGCACAGAGACACCCGCACAGAGACACCCGCACAGAGACACCCGCACCCTCCCCCCGCACAGGGACACCCGCACAGAGACACCCGCACAGAGACACCCGCACCCTCCCCCCGCACGGAGACACCCGCACGGAGACACCCGCACGGAGACACCCGCACGGAGACACCCGCACGGAGACACCCGCACGGAGACACCCGCACGGAGACACCCGCACAGAGACACCCGCACAGAGACACCCGCACAGAGACACCCGCACAGAGACACCCGCACAGAGACACCCGCACAGAGACACCCGCACAGAGACACCCGCACAGAGACACCCGCACAGAGACACCCGCACAGAGACACCCGCACCCTCCACCCGCACAGAGACTCCCGCACAGAGACTCCCGCACAGAGACTCCCGAACAGAGACTCCCGAACAGAGACTCCCGAACAGAGACTCCCGAACAGAGACTCCCGAACAGAGACTCCCGAACAGAGACTCCCGAACAGAGACTCCCGAACAGAGACTCCCGAACAGAGACTCCCGAACAGAGACTCCCGAACAGAGACTCCCGAACAGAGACTCCCGAACAGAGACTCCCGAACAGAGACTCCCGAACAGAGACTCCCGAACAGAGACTCCCGCACCCTCCACCCCCACAGAGACACCCCCACAGAGACACCCGCACAGAGACACCCGCACAGAGACACCCGCACAGAGACACCCGCACAGAGACACCCGCACAGAGACACCCGCACAGAGACACCCGCACAGTGACACCCGCACAGACACACCCGCACAGAGACACCCGCACAGAGACACCCGCACAGAGACACCCGCACAGAGACACCCGCACAGAGACACCCGCACAGAGACACCCGCACAGAGACACCCGCACAGAGACACCCGCACCCTCCACCCGCACAGAGACACCCGCACAGAGACACCCGCACAGAGACACCCGCACAGAGACACACGCAGAGACACCCGCACAGAGACACCCGCACAGAGACACCCGCACCCTCCACCCGCACAGAGACACCCGCACAGAGACACCCGCACAGGGACACCCGCACCCTGCACCCGCACAGAGACACCCGCACAGGGACACCCGCACAGGGACACCCGCACAGGGACACCCGCACAGGGACACCCGCACAGGGACACCCGCACAGAGACACCCGCACAGAGACACCCGCACAGAGACAGCCGCACAGAGACACCCGCACAGAGACAGCCGCACAGAGACAGCCGCACAGAGACAGCCGCACAGAGACACCCGCACAGAGACACCCGCACAGAGACACCCGCACAGAGACACCCGCACAGAGACACCCGCACAGAGACACCCGCACAGAGACACCCGCACAGAGACACCCGCACAGAGACACCCGCACAGAGACACCCGCTCCCTCCACCCGCACAGAGACACCCGCACAGAGACACCCGCACAGGGACACCCGCACCCTGCACCCGCACAGAGACACCCGCACAGGGACACCCGCACAGGGACACCCGCACAGGGACAACCGCACAGGGACACCCGCACAGGGACACCCGCACAGAGACACCCGCACAGAGACACCCGCTCCCTCCACCCGCACAGAGACACCCGCACAGAGACACCCGCACAGAGACACCCGCACAGAGACAGCCGCACAGAGACAGCCGCACAGAGACAGCCGCACAGAGACAGCCGCACAGAGACAGCCGCACAGAGACACCCGCACAGAGACACCCGCACAGAGACACCCGCACAGGGACACCCGCACAGGGACACCCGCACAGGGACACCCGCACAGAGGCACCCGCACAGAGGCACCCGCACAGAGGCACCCGCACAGAGGCACCCGCACAGAGGCACCCGCACAGAGGCACCCGCACAGAGACACCCGCACAGAGACACCCGCACAGAGACACCCGCACAGAGACACCCGCACAGAGACACCCGCACAGAGACACCCGCTCCCTCCACCCGCACAGAGACACTCGCACAGAGACACCCGCACAGAGACACCCGCACAGAGGCACCCGCACCCTCCACCCGCACAGAGACACCCGCACAGAGACACCCGCATCCTCCACCCGCACAGAGACACCCGCACAGAGACACCCGCACAGAGACACCCGCACCGAGACACCCGCACAGAGACACCCGCACAGAGACACCCGCACCCTCCACCCGTACAGAGACACCCGCACCGAGACACCCGCACCGAGACACCCGCACAGAGACACCCGCACAGAGACACCCGCACAGAGACACCCGCACAGAGACACCCGCACAGAGACACCCGCACCGAGACACCCGCACAGAGACACCCGCACCGAGACACCCGCACCGTCCACCCGCACAGAGACACCCGCACAGAGACACCCGCACAGAGACACCCGCACAGAGACACCCGCACAGAGACACCCGCACCGAGACACCTGCACCCTCCACCCGCACAGAGACACCCGCACAGAGACACCCGCACAGAGACACCCGCACCGAGACACCCGCACCGAGACACCCGCACAGAGACACCCGCACAGAGACACCCGCACAGAGACACCCGCACAGAGACACCCGCACCCTCCACCCACACAGAGGCACCCGCACCCTCCAGCAGCGCAGAGACACCAGCACAGAGACACCCGCACAGAGACACCTGCACCCTCCACCCGCACAGAGGCACCCGCACAGAGGCACCCGCACAGAGACACCCGCACAGAGACACCCGCACAGAGACACCCGCACAGAGACACCCGCACCCTCCCCCCGCACAGGGACACCCGCACAGAGACACCCGCACAGAGACACCCGCACAGAGACACCCGCACAGAGACACCCGCACCCTCCACCCGCACAGAGACACCCGCATAGAGACACCCGCACAGAGACACCCGCACAGAGACACCCGCACCCTCCACCCGCACAGAGACACCCGCACAGAGACACCCGCACAGAGACACCCGCACAGAGACACCCGCACAGAGACACCCGCACAGAGACTCCCGAACAGAGACTCCCGAACAGAGACTCCCGAACAGAGACTCCCGAACAGAGACTCCCGAACAGAGACTCCCGAACAGAGACTCCCGAACAGAGACTCCCGAACAGAGACTCCCGAACAGAGACTCCCGAACAGAGACTCCCGCACCCTCCACCCCCACAGAGACACCTGCACCCTCCACCCCCACAGAGACACCCGCACAGAGACACCCGCACACTCCACCCGCACAGAGACACCCGCACCCTCCACCCGCACCCTCCACCCGCACAGAGACACCCGCACCCTCCACCCGCACAGAGACACCCGCACAGAGACACCCGCTCTCTCCACCCGCACAGAGACACCCGCACCCTCCACCCGCACAGAGACACCCGCACAGAGACACCCGCACAGAGACACCCGCAGAGAGACACCCGCACAGACACACCCGCACAGACACACCCGCACCCTCCCCCCGCACAGAGACACCCGCAGCCTCCACCCGCACAGAGACACCCGCAGCCTCCACCCGCACAGACACACCCGCACGGAGACACCCGCACGGAGACACCCGCACAGAGACACCCGCACAGAGACACCCGCACAGAGACACCCGCACAGAGACACCCGCACAGAGAAACCCGCACAGAGGCACCCGCACAGAGGCACCCGCACAGAGGCACCCGCACAGAGGCACCCGCACAGAGGCACCCGCACAGAGGCACCCGCACAGAGGCACCCGCACAGAGGCACCCGCACAGAGGCACCCGCACAGAGGCACCCGCACAGAGGCACCCGCACAGAGGCACCCGCACAGAGGCACCCGCACAGAGACACCCGCACAGAGACACCCGCACAGAGACACCCGCACAGAGACACCCGCACAGAGACACCCGCACAGAGACACCCGCACAGAGACACCCGCACAGAGACACCCGCACAGAGACACCCGCACAGAGACACCCGCACCCTCCACCCGCACAGAGACACTTGCACAGAGATACCCGCACAGAGACACCCGCACCCTCCCCCGCACAGAGACACCCGCACAGAGACACCCGCACCCTCCACCCGCACAGAGACACTTGCACAGAGATACCCGCACAGAGACACCCGCACCCTCCACCCGCACAGAGACACTCGCACCCTCCCCCGCACAGAGACACCCGCACAGAGACACCCGCACAGAGACACCCACACAGAGAAACCCGCACCCTTCCCCGTTCAGAGACACCCACACCCTCCACCAGCAGAGAAACCTGCACCCTCCACCCATGCAGAGAATCTTGCCCACTCACTAAGTCGATCTAAATCCTCCTGTTGCTGCTTTACATCTTCCTCACAACACACATTCCCACCTCGCTTTGTGTAATCCACCAGCTTGGAAAGATCACATTAGGTCCCAACATCCAAATCATTGATATATATTGTGAACAGCTGGGGTCCAGGTCCTGATCCTTGCGGTATCCCACTAGTCACAGCCTGCCAACGCGAGAATGAGCTGTTTATTACTACTTTCTGCCTGCTGACCAATCCTGAATTGATGCCAATATATTGCCTCCCATCCCACATACTTTTATTCTGCTAATTAATCTCCGATGGGAGGCTGTATCAAAAGCCTTCTGAAAATCCAAATCTTCGACATTCATTGACTCTGCTTTGTCAACTTTGTTAGTAACACCCTCAAAAACTCCAAGCTTGTGATTTTTGATTTCCGATTTATTAATCCAGGTTGACGAGGTCCAGTCAGATCATTACTCTCCAAGTGTCCATTTATCACATCCTTCATAATAGATTCCAGCATTTTCCCTGTCACTGATGTAAGGGTAACAGATCTCTAATTCCCAGTTTTCTCTCTCCCTCCCTTCTTGAATAGTGGCGGTGACAGTTGTTACCTTCCAATCTCAAAGAACCATTCCAGAATTTATCAAATTTTGGAAGATGAAAGCCAATATATCCTGTATCTTTATACAACTTCTTTCAACATTCTGGGATGCACAATATCAGATCTTAACAACTTTCAGCCCCATTAATTTTTCCAATACAACCTTCTTACTGATAATAATTTCCTTCAATTGTACATTCTCCCTCGTCCCTTGGATCTCTATAAGATTATGATGGAGCTTCCACCTTCCTGCCCTCTCTCAGTATTCCCAGATTTCCATAATATGCAAATACACATTGATCTCAACCTTGAATACATTTAATGGATACACATCCGTAGCTCTCCAGGATAGAGAATTTCAAAGATTGACAATCCTCGAGATTTCTCCCCATCTCAATCCAAATTGGCTAACCCCTTCTCCTGGATTGTGATCCCTTGTTCTTGGTCGCCCAACTGGGAAAAACAGCCATTCGACATCGAGCCTCATAATGCCTGTAAATGTTTTATACGTTTCAATGAGAGTCATTACAAAACAGAAGGTGACCATTCAGCCCTTCGAGTCCATGCCAGCACCCTGTAGAGCAGTCCAGTCCCTCTCAGCAACATGTTCTATCCCTGAAGCTCTGCAAATTTATTTCCCTCAAGTGTTTACCCTATTGTCTTTCGAATTCCCGCGTTGAGATTTTATCCACAAGGTTAGGATTGGAGAAGCTGGGGATGTTCTCCTTGGAATAAAGGAGATGGAGGTGAGGTTTGATCGAGATGTACAAGATTATGGCAGGCCTAGGTAAGAAAAGCTTGTTGTCTACAAGGGAGCTTGAAACAGTGATGATCAATAATTTCCAAAGGAAATTTGAGGAAAATAAACTTGCAGAGATATGGAATAGAGTGAGGGGAATGTTACTGACTGGGTGGCTCTACAGAGAGCAGACATGGACTTGATGGATCAAATGGCCTCCTTCTTTGCTACAATGACTCTACAACACCTGAGAATGCACACCAGGCCTCAATTTCACATCCCATCTTAAAGACCGTGCGGAATCTGGCTATGGCACTGGGGGACTAGCCTACTGACTGGAGAGCCAATGAAAGACCTGCACTGCCTCTTTCCAGGAAGGTCCTCCAAACTACAAGCCAATCAGGTAACGGTGAGACCTTCGCCTGAAATGCAGACCCCAGAGGTTGGAAGGCTCACCTCCCCAGAGCCTCTGGCCTATTAAAGACTGGTATTGTGCTCAGCAGCGCCACTGATGAGGCAGTGGCTGCTGCTGGAAGGACAGGCACCGTCTCACAGGATGATTTGATTTTGATTTGATTTATTATTGTCACATGTATAGTATACAGTGAAGAGTATTGTTTCTTGTGCGCGATACAGACAAAGCATACCATACATAGAGAAGGAAAGGAGAGGGCGCAGAATGTAGTGTTACAGTCATGAGGGATGAGGGAGCGACCCGGGCCACAGGTAAGTAACGTGAGGGCTGGGAGCTTGCAGAATGAGGGTCACAAGGAGAGTGGGGCTCAGCAGCATGAGCCGGGGTGGGTGGGTGTCCTGTCACTTGACCAGGAACTCAGAGACTTTGATCGTGGGCCCCCCTCCGCACCCTGGAGGTGACAAGCTGGATGTACAGTTTACACTTCCTGCAGGCCACATAGCAACACTACATTAATATATAACAGCTAATCCCAGTGGTGGCAAGATGAGGCTCTTAATGGTCATTAACGGGTGGCATGGTGGTTAGCACTGCTGCTTCACAGCGCCAGGGAACCGGGTTCAATTCCGGCCTCAGGTGGCTCTCTGTGCGGAGTGTGCACTTTCTTCCTGTGTCTGTGTGGGATTCCTTCGGGTGCTCCAGTTTCCTCCCACCCTCCAAAGCTGCACAGGTTAGGCTGATTGGCCACACTAAATTGCCTCTTAGTGTCAGGGGATTAGCAGAGTAAATATTTGGGGTTATAGGGATAGGGCCTGTATGGGATTGTGGTCGGTGCAGACTTGATGGGCCAAATGGCCTCCTTCTGCACTATAGGATTCTATACCTATATCAATGTCTAACTGGCAGCTTAAGGGCCTCAATTGGAGCAGGAAAGTTTGTTGACGTTCTTGCCCAGAATAAATTCTGATGGGGACAGGGAGGTAGCAGGTTCCAGTACATCAGCAAACCACATGTCCTTCCCCTCCAAGCCCGCCAGCAGCCAGAGCAGATTCTGGACAACATCTCTGACTGAGGAAGCTCCTCAGTATTGACCTGATGGATTACGTTCACAATAAACAGGGTGGCACAGTGGTTAGCACTGCTTCCTCACAGCGCCAGGGACCCGGGCGGCACGGTGGCACAGTGGCTAGCACTGCTTCCTCACAGCGCCAGGGACCCGGGCGGCACGGTGGCACAGTGGCTAGCACTGCTTCCTCACAGCGCCAGGGACCCGGGCGGCACGGTGGCACAGTGGCTAGCACTGCTTCCTCACAGCGCCAGGGACCCGGGCGGCACGGTGGCACAGTGGTTAGCACTGCTTCCTCACAGCGCCAGGGACCCGGGCGGCACGGTGGCACAGTGGTTAGCACTGCTTCCTCACAGCGCCAGGGACCCGGGCGGCACGGTGACACAGTGGTTAGCACTGCTTCCTCACAGCGCCAGGGACCCCGGGTTCGATTCCCGGCTTGGGTTCTCCCCACCCCTGCCTGGGTTTCCTCCGGGTGCTCCGGTTTCCTCCCACATTCTGAAAGACGTACTGGTTAGGTGCATTGGCCGTGCTAATTCTCCCTCAGTGTGACCCGAACAGGAGCCGGAGTGTGCCGACTAGGGGATTTTCACAGTAACTTCATTGCAGCATTAATGTAAGCCTGCTTGTGACACTAATAAATAAACTTAAACTTAATATTATGGTGTGAAGCCACATCCTCCTGACCCAGAGATAGCGGAGTCACCAACATATGAAAAGATGAAATAGGACCAGGGGTAGGCTAGGAAGCCTCTCAAGCACCATGGCTGCTTTTCAAAGCCACGTTCCCACACACTCCCCATATTCCTCGATTCCCTGTGAGACTCCCCTGTCTATCGCGACCTTAAATACATTCATGGAAAGAGAACAGAGGCAATGTAAAGTTTGCAGATGATACTAAGTTGGGTGGGAGAGTGAACTGTGACGAGGAGGCAGAGATCCTTCAGAATGATCTGGACAGGTTGGGTGAGTGGGCAAATCAATGGCAGATGCAGTTTAATTTGGATAAGTGTGAGGTTATTCACTTTGGGAGCAAAGACAAGGAGGCAGATTACTACCTGAAGGGCTGTAAATTGGAAGAGGGGAGTGTGCAGCGGGACCAGTGTGTCCTTGTGCACCAGTCACTGAAGGTAAGCATGCAGGTGCAGCAAGCGGTAAAGAAGGCAAATGACATGTTGGCCTTCATTGTGAGAAGTTTCGAGTACAGGAGCAGTTGTTGCTGTTATACAGGGCTTTGGTGGGGCCACGCCTAGAATATTGTGTGCAGTTTTGGTCTCCCTTTCTGAGGAAGAATGTTCTTGCTCTCAAGGGAGTGCAGCGAAGGTTTACCAGACTGATTCCGGGGATGATGGGACTGATGTATGAGGAGAGATTGACTAGGTTAGGATCGTTTTCACTGGAGTTCAGACGAATGAAGGGGGGATCTCATAGAGACTTATAAAATTCTAACAGGACTAAACAGGGTAGATGCAGGAAGGATGTTCCCGATGGTGGGGGACTCCAGAACCAGGGGGTCACAGTCTGAGGATCCAGGGTAGACCAATTAGGACAGAGATAAGGAGACATTTCTTCACCTAAAGAGTGGTAAGCCTGTGGAATTCATAGAATCATAGAATCCCTACAGTGCAGAAGGAGGCCATTCGGCCCATCGGGTCTGCACCGACCCCACCCTATCCCCAGAACCCCATACATTTACCCTAACTAATCCCCCTGACACTAATTGTCAATTTAGCATGGCCAATCCACCTAACCCACACATCTTTGGACTGTGGGAGGAAACCGGAGCACCCGGAGGAAACCCACACAGACACGGGGAGAATGTGCAAACTCCACACAGACAGTGACCCAGGCCAGGAATCGAATCCGGGTCCCCGGCGCTATGAGGCAGCAGTGCTAATCACTGTGCCACCGTGTTGAATTCATTACCACAGGAAGTAGTTGATGCCAAAACATTGAATGAATTCTAGAGGCGGCTGGATATAGCACTTGGGGTGAATGGGATCAAAGGTTATGGGGAGAAAGACGAATAAGGCTATTGAGTTGGATGATCAGCCATGATTGTGATGAATGGTGGAGCGGGCTCGAAGGGCTGAATGGCCTCCTCCTGCTCCTATCTTCCATGTTTCTATGTTTCTATGTTTCTACATTCAAGTCTGGATGAGTCTTCATCTGACAAAGTGTCATCCAGACTCGAAACGTTGGCTCTATTCTCGCTCCACAGATGTTGTCAGACCTGCTGAGATTTTCCAGCATTCTCTGTTTTTGTTTCAGATTCTGCAGTCATTTGCTTCTTTGTTAAATATATTCATCACTGCAGTGTTTGCAACTCCCTGGGGAAGAGAATTCCAAAGATTCACAACCGCTCTGATTGAAATAATTTCTCCTCATCTCAGTCTCGAATGATTGTCCCCTTATTGTCAATTTAGCATGGCCAATCCACCTAACCCACACATCTTTGGACTGTCGGAGGAAACCGGAGCACCCGGAGGAAACCCACACAGACACGGGTCCCCTTGAAGGTGACGTCACAGGTGGAGAAGGTGGTGAAGAAGGCATATGGCATGCTTGCCTTTATAGGACGGGGCATAGAGTATAAAAGTTGGGGTCTGATGTTGCAGATGTATAGAACGTTGGTTCGGCCGCATTTGGAATACTGCGTCCAGTTCTGGTCGCCACACTACCAGAAGGACGTGGAGGCTTTGGAGAGAGTGCAGAGGAGGTTTATCAGAATGTTAGGGGCTTAGTTATGAGGAGAGATTGGGTAAACTGGGGTTGTTCTCCCTGGAAAGACGGAGGATGAGGGGAGACTTAATAGAGGTGTACAAAATTATGAAAGGCATAGATAGGGTGAACGGTGGGAAGCTTTTCCCCAGGTCGGTGGTGACGTTCACGAGGGGTCATAGGTTCAAGGTGAGGGGGGGAGGTTTAACACAGATATCAGAAGGACATATTTTACACAGAGGGTGGTGGGGGCCTGGAATGCGCTGCCAGGCAAGGTGGTGGAGGCGGACACACTGGGAACGTTTAAGACTTATCTAGATAGCCATATGAACGGAGTGGGAATGGAGGGATACAAAAGAATGGCCTAGTTTGGACCAGGGAGCGGCACGGGCTTGGAGGGCCGAAGGGCCTGTTCCTGTGCTGTATTGTTCTTTGTTCTTGTTGTTTGTTTATCCCGAGACTGTTCCCCTTAATTTTAGATTCCCCAGCTGGGGGTTAATGGGGGGGGTGCGGGTGTGATTCTCTCAGTGTCCACCCTGTCCAGCACTGTCAGAATATCTTTATTGCAGCATAGATTGACACTGGGCTATAAGTGATGGGAACTCATTGTACAGACAAGGCTTGTACTCCACCGAATCTTGAAGATGGATCTAATGGAGGTGTTTATGGTTAAAGGAATTCATGATCGCTGCGTTCGATTGTGAGCTTCCCGAACACAGTCAGTAATATGCTGCTCAGGTTACTGTTTGGCCGAGTTCAGGATTACAGCTGAGCGGAGCTCCAAAAGTTGGATGAATATCCTGTAAGACATTCCCAATCTTCTCCCCATTGTGACTCCCCCCCACCGCGCCCCCCCGTTAATTCCAACAATTGTCTGTTGAGGAAGAATGGGTCTAAAGTTCACCTATACTTTATTTCCAAGACAACAAATAAAGTCATAGAGTGGGATATTCCTCTCCACACCGTGAGGCAACTCACCACTGGGACCCTGCCGTGGGGAGAGGTCACCTTTGACGGGACCGGAAGATCCCGCTGGCAGGAAGGGCTGGAAAATCTCAGACTCTCCCATTTCAACCCAGTCACTCAAGAGATTTTTTTACTCATTCATGGGATTAGATGGAATGTGTGCATTGCTCATAAGGCCAGTATTTATTACCCATCCCTAACTGCCCTTTGAACTGAGTTTCTCGTTCGGCCACTTCAGAGGACAGTTAAGAGTCAACCACATTGCCGTGGCTCTGGAGTCATATGTAGGCCAGACTAGGTAAGGATGGCAGATTTCCTTCCCTAAAGGAAATTAGTGAACCAGATGGGTTTTTACAACAACCCACAATGGTTTCATGGCCAGCATTAGACTTTTAATTTCAGATTTTTATTTAATTCACATTTTACCATTTGCCATGGTGGGATTTGAACCCGGGTCCCCAGAAAGGTGAAGTTGCATGGGATCAGAGGTGAACTGGATACAAAACTGTACAAACACGTTCTGGACACTGCCTGCAGTTCCAGTCCCGTCCACTAGAGCACTGCAGGGACTAAGAGAGCTGCTGGCCAGTCAGATTATTGGCATGAGGTTCCACTGACAATTCAAAGATGATTACCTTTGAGGTTTTACATTTTAATTTGAACCATAGAATCCCTACAGTGCAGAAGGAGGCCCACCAAGTCTGCACCCACTCTCTGACAGAGCATCTTACCCAGGCCCTCTCCTCCACCCTCTCCCTGTAATCCCACACACCCACCATGGCCTCTGCCTCCCCCCCCCGTACCCCGGCAACTGTAAGGGAACTCTTGTTGGAATAGTCACACGTTGCCCTTAGTGCATCACCTTTTAAAATCTTTTCTATTCTTTGTTCATGAGATGTGGGTGTCGTTGGCTAGACCAGCATTTATTGCCCGTCCCTAATTGATTTGATTTGATTGATTATTGTCACGTGAATTAGTATACAGTGAAAAGTATTGTTTTGGGCGTGCTGTACAGACAAAGCACACCATTCATAGGAAAGGAGAGAGTGCAGAATGTTGTGTTAATTCCCCTTGAGAAGCTGGTGGGGAGCTGCCTTCCTGAGGTTGAGAAATACTGAGAACCCTGATTTCACATTACTGCTCCTGAGTCATAGGGCTAAACCTGGGGGCAATGAATCGGAGTGGCAGGAGGAATGCCAGTTCGAAGGAGTGCCTGATGCAGTGTGTGGCCTTTTGAAGGGATGAGGTGTGCGTTTCATTGTTTATCAGGTTGTTGTTCTGTGTTTCCAAACCAGACCCAGTCACTTACTGCAATAATCCTAATGCCAAACAGCAGCAATGAGCAGGAGTCACTACATGCCCCATTGTCTGGGAGTCTTGCTCATTGTAACACTGAGCAATTTGCATTTAGCAGAAATCAATATGAGGTAATAATGCTGCACTAGCCGACTGACACCATAGAAATGACTCAGGGAAAAGCAAAGGACCCACAGGGAAAAGCCGATTGATTCCAGTTGTTTCCAGCCAAAGGGACTTTATTCAACACTGGGCAGTTTACCAACTCTTGCCTTGCAGAACTCTCCAGCATTGCAGTTTGACTGAGGCAGCCCTGCTGTACCCTATCCCTTTCTCATTTGTGTGAACTCTTGTACAATTTCTTCCACGGTTTCTGACACATTGTAAAATTGTTCCGAGGGTGAGTTTTAGTCACACGGGATTCTACTGGTTGACCCCTCACCGTCTTGGGAGACCTGAGGTTGTGCGTTCAGGTCCCTTTCTAGAGATTAAATAATCCAGACCCACACTGCTGGGCAGTACAGTGGGAATGGTTATAGAGGACGTGCAGTACACGGCGGCACGGTGGCACAGTGGTTAGCACTGCTGCCTCACAGCATCAGGGACCTGGGTTCAGTTCCGGCCTTGGGTCACTCTCTGTGTGGAGTTTGCACATTCTCCCCGTGTCTGCGTGGGTTTCCTCCGGGTGCTCCGGTTTCCTCCCACAGTCCAAAGATGTGCAGGTTAGGGGCATTAGCCATGGTAATTTGTCCCCTATTGTCCAAAGATGTGCAGGTTAGGTGGACTGGCCATGCTAAATGTGTTGGGTTATGGGGATAGGGTGGGAGGAAGGGTCTGGGTGGGATGCTCTTTTGGAGATTTGGTGCAGACTCAATGGGCTGAAAGGTCTCTTTCTGCACTGTAGGGATTCTATGGAGTGCTACACTGTCAGAGATGCCCATTTTAGGAAGAAATGTTAAAGTGAAGCTCCAAACATCCTCAGGTAGATGTTTTTAAAAAACTGTAATCCCATTCGGTAATGAAGCTGCTGTAGTGGTATAAACTGAACAAAGAACAAAGAAAATTACAGCACAGGAACAGGCCCTTCGGCCTTCCAAGCCTGCACCGGCCATGCTGCCCGACTTAACTAAAACACCCTACCTTTCCGGGACCATATCCCTCTATTCCCATCCTATTCATGTATTTGTCCAGATGCCCCTTAAAAGTCACTTCCGTATCTGCTTCCACTACCTCCCCCCGGCAACGAGTTCCAGGAACCCACTATTCTCTGTGTAAAAAAACTGCCTCGTACATCTCCTCTAAAACTTGCCCCTCGCACCTTAAACCTATGCCCCCTAGTAATTGACTCTTCCGCCCTGGGAAAAAGCTTCTGACTATCCATTCTGTCCATGCCTCTCATAATCTTGTAGACTTCTATCAGGTCGCCCCTCAACCTCCATCGTTCCAGTGAGAACAAACCAAGTTTCTCCAACCTCTCTTTATAGCTAATGCCCTCCATACCAGGCAACATCCTGGTAAATCTTCTCTGTACCCTCTCCAAAGCCTCCACATCCTTCTGGTAGTCTGGCGACCAGAATTGAACACTATATTCCAAGTGCGGCCTAACTAAGGTTCTATAAAGCTGCAACATGACTTGCCAATTTTTAAACTCAATGCCCCGGCCGATGAAGGCAAGCATGCCGTATGCCTTCCTGACTACCTTCTCCACCTGCATTGCCACTTTCAGTGACCTGTGTACCTGTACACCCAGATCCCTTTGCCTGTCAATACTCTGAAGGGTTCTGCTATTTACTGTATATTTCCTATCTGTATTAGACCTCCCAAAATGCATTACCTCACATTTGTCCGGATTAAACTCCATCTGCCATGTCTCCGCCCAACTCTCCAACCGATCTATATCCTGCTGTATCCTCTGATGGTCCTCAGCGCTATCCGCAAATCCACCAATCTTTGTATGTCCGCAAACTTACTAATCAAACCAGTTACATTTTCCTCCAAATCATTTATATATATTACAAACAGCAAAGGTCTGCATAGGTTAGCGGGATTAGCGGGTAAATATGTAGGGATATGGGGGTAGGGCCTGGGTGGGATTGTGGTCGGTGCAGACTCGATGGGCCAAATGGCCTCTTTCTGCACTGTAGGGTTTCTATGATTTCTATGAGGTCCCAGCACTGATCCCTGAGGAACGCCACTTGTCACAGCCCCCATACAGAAACGCACCCTTCAAGTGGATAGAGCCGTGAAGAAGGCCTATAGTGTGTTAGCGTTTATTAACAGGGGGTTTGAGTTTAAGAGCCGTGGGGTTATGCTGCAACTGTACAGGATCCTGGTGAGACCACATTTGGAATAGTGTGTGCAGTTCTGGTCACCTCACTATAAGAAGGATGTGGAAGCATTGGAGAGAGTGCAGAGGAGATTTACCGGGATGCTGCCTGGTTTGGAGGGTAGGTCTTATGAGGAAAGGTTGAGGGAGTTAGGGCTTTTCTCTTTAGAGCGGAGGAGGATGAGAGGCGACTTAATAGAGGTTTATAAGATGATGAGGGGGATAGATAGAGTGAACGTTCAAAGACTATTTCCTCGGGTGGATATAGCTGTTACTAGGGGGCATAACTATAAGGTTCATGGTGGGAGATATAGGAGGGATGTCCGAGGTAGGTTCTTTACTCAGAGAGTGATTGGGGTGTGGAATGGACTGCCTGCTGTGATAGTGGAGTCGGACACTTTAGGAACTTCCAAGCGGTTATTGGATAGGCGCATGGAGCACACCAGGATGATAGGGAGTGGGATAGCTTGATCTTGGTTTCGGACAAAGCTCGGCACAACATCGAGGGCCGAAGGGCCTGTTCAGTGCTGTACTGTTCTATGTTCTATATACATAGAACAGTACTGAAAATTTGGAGATAATACATTTATTTCTGCTCATGCACCCAGTCTTTCTATTCCTACATTCCTGTTAAACTGTACTACTGGCCCTCGCCTTTTTATCCCCAAGTACATCATTTCCCAGCATTCCATCACATGCTCATTTCACTCGTCTCTCTGCCTCCTTCTACGATTGCTATTTGTCTTGAGATGGATAGAAAGCTGGTTAGCAGATAGGAAGCAAAGAGTTGGCATAAAGGGTCTTCTTCTGATTGTCAGGCAGTAACGAGTGGGGTAACGCAGGGAGCTGTGCTGGGGCCCCAACTGTTCACATTATATATTAATGATTTAGCAGAGGGAACTAAATGTATTATGTAAATTTGCAGATTAAACAAAGCTGGATGAGAGGGTGAGCTGTGAGGAGGATGCAGAGATGCTTCAGTGAAATTTGGACAGGCTGACTGAATAAATATATACATGGCAGATGCAGTATAATGTGGATAAATGTGAGGTTATCCACTTCGTTGCAAAAATAGGAAGACAGATTATTATTTGAATGGGTGTAAATTGAAAGAGGTGGATACTCAGTGAGACCTTGGAGTCCTCGTGTATCAGTCACTGAAAGTAAGCGCACAGGTACAGCAGGCAGTAAAGAAGGCAAATGGTATGTTGGCCTTCATAGCGAGAGGATTGGAGTATAGGGATAGGGATGTTTTACTGTATAGAGCATTGGTGAGGCCACACCTGGAGTATTGTGTGCAGCTTTGGTGTCCTTATCTGAGGAAAGATGTCCTTGCTATAGAGGGAGTGCAGCGAAGGTTTACCAGGCTGATTCCTGGGATGGCAGGTCTGTCATATGAAGAGAGATTAAGTCGGTTAGGATTATATCCATTGGAGTTTAGAAGAGTGAGAGGGGATCGCATAGAAACCGATAAAATTAGAACATAGAACATAGAACATTACAGCGCAGAACAGGCCCTTCGGCCCACGATGTTGCACCGACCAGTTAAAAAAAAAACTGTGACCCTCCAACCTAAACCAATTTCTTTTCGTCCATGAACCTATCTACGGATCTCTTAAACGCCCCCAAACTAGGCGCATTTACTACTGATGCTGGCAGGGCATTCCAATCCCTCACCACCCTCTGGGTAAAGAACCTACCCCTGACATCGGTTCTATAACTACCCCCCCTCAATTTAAAGCCATGCCCCCTCGTGCTGGATTTCTCCATCAGAGGAAAAAGGCTATCACTATCCACCCTATCTAAACCTCTAATCATCTTATATGTTTCAATAAGATCCCCTCTTAGCCGCCGCCTTTCCAGCGAAAACAATCCCAAATCCCTCAGCCTCTCCTCATAGGATCTCCCCTCCATACCAGGCAACATCCTGGTAAACCTCCTCTGCACCCTCTCCAAAGCCTCCACATCCTTCCTGTAATGTGGGGACCAGAACTGCACACAGTACTCCAAGTGCGGCCGCACCAGAGTTGTGTACAGTTGCAACATAACGCTACGACTCCTAAATTCAATCCCCCTACCAATAAACGCCAAGACACCATATGCCTTCTTAACAACCTTATCTACTTGATTCCCAACTTTCAGGGATCTATGCACACATACACCTAGATCCCTCTGCTCCTCCACACTATTCAAAGTCCTCCCGTTAGCCCTATACTCAACACATCTGTTATTCCTACCAAAGTGAATTACCTCACACTTCTCCGCATTAAACTCCATCCGCCACCTCTCGGCCCAACTTTGCAACCTGTCTAAGTCTTCCTGCAAACTACGACACCCTTCCTCACTGTCTACCACACCACCGACTTTGGTGTCATCAGCAAATTTGCTAATCCACCCAACTATACCCTCATCCAGATCATTAATAAATATTACAAACAGCAGTGGCCCCAAAACAGATCCCTGAGGTACACCACTTGTAACCGCACTCCATGATGAATATTTACTATCAACCACCACCCTCTGTTTCCTATCCGCTAGCCAATTCCTGATCCAATTTCCTAGATCACCCCCAATCCCATACATCTGCATTTTCTGCAGAAGCCTACCATGGTGAACCTTATCAAACGCCTTACTAAAATCCATATATACCACGTCCACTGCCTTGCCCCCATCCACCTCCTTGGTCACTTTCTCAAAAAACTCAATAAGGTTAGTAAGGCACGACCTACCTGCCACAAAACCATGCTGACTATCACCTATCAATTCATTACTCTCCAAATAACTATAAATCCTATCCCTTATAATTTTTTCCAACATCTTGCCGACAACAGAAGTGAGACTCACCGGTCTATAATTCCCGGGGAAGTCTCTGTTCCCCTTCTTAAACAATGGGACAACATTCGCTAACCTCCAATCTTCTGGTACTATACCAGAGGCCAACGACGACCTGAAGATCAGAGCCAGAGGCTCTGCAATCACTTCTCTTGCCTCCCAGAGAATCCTTGGATAAATCCCATCCGGACCAGGGGATTTATCTATTTTCAGACCCTCCAGAATATCCTGCACATCCTCCTTATCAACTGTAATACTGTCTATTCTACTCCCTTGCAACCCAGTGTCCTCCTCAGCTATATTCATGTCCCCTTGCGTGAACACCGAAGAGAAATATTGGTTCAATGCTTCACCAATCTCCTCCGGTTCCACACATAACTTCCCTCTGCCATCTATAACTGGCCCTAAACTTGCCCTAACCAACCTTCTGTTCTTGACATACCTATAGAACGCCTTAGGATTCTCTTTAACCCTATCCGCCAAAGTCTTCTCATGTCCCCTTTTAGCCCTTCTAAGCTCGCTCTTCAACTCCCTCTTAGCCAATCTAAAGCTTTCTAGTGCACTACCCGAGTGCTCACGTCTCATCCGAACATAAGCCTCCTTTTTCTTTTTAACCAACAAAGAAACTTTTTTGGTGCACCACGGTTCCCTAGCCCTACCAATTCCTCCTTGCCTGACAGGGACATACCTATCACAGACTCGCAGTAGCTGCTCCTTGAAAAAACTCCACATGTCGGACGTTCCCAGTCCCTGTAATCTCCTAGTCCAACCTATGTTTCCTAATTCTCTCCTAATAGCCTCATAATTACCCTTCCCCCAGCTAAAACCACTGGCCCGAGGTTCATGCCTATCCCTTTCCATCACTAAGGTGAACGTAACCGAATTGTGGTCACTATCACCAAAATGCACACCAACTTCCAAGTCTAGCACCTGGTCTGGCTCATTTCCCAGCACCAGATCCAATATAGCCTCACCTCTAGTTGGCCTGTCTACATACTGAGTCAAAAAACCTTCCTGCACGCTTTGAACAAAAACTGACCCCTCTAACGAGCTAGAGCTATAACAATTCCAGTCAATATTAGTCAAGTTAAAATCCCCCATAACAATTGCCCTATTACTTTCACTCCTAAGCAGGATTGACTCCGCAATCCTTTCCTCAACCTCTCTAGAACTTTTAGGAGGTCTATAAAAGACTCCCAACAGGGTGACCTCTCCTCTCCTATTTCTAATCTCCGCCCATACTACCTCAACAGATAAGTCCTCATCAAACCTCCTCTCTGACACTGTGATACAATCTCTGACCAATAATGCTACCCCTCCTCCTCTTCTACCTCCTTCCCTACTTCGACTAAAACACTTGAACCCCGGGACCTGCAGCATCCATTCCTGCCCCTGCTCTATCCATGTCTCTGAAATAGCCACAACATCGAAGTCCCAGGTACTGATCCACGCTGCAAGTTCACCCACTTTATTGCGAATACTCCTGGCATTGAAGTATACACATTTCAAACCCTGCTCCACCCCACCTCTGCAATGCCGTGCATTGCAGTCCCCATCCATGCATCCCTCACTTTCAGCCCCACTACTCAGGATCCCTCCCCCCCCCCGAATCAGTTTAAACCTCCTTGCATGGCCTTAGCAAATTTACCCCCCAGGATATTGGTCCCCTTCTGATTAAGGTGTAGACCATCCTTCTCATAGAGGTCACACCTTCCCCAGTACGAGCCCCAATTGCTTAAGTACCTGAACCCCTCCCTCCTGCACCATCCCCTCAGCCATGAATTCAAACCTTCCCTCTCCCTATTCCTCTCTAAACTATCCCGTGGTACAGGCAAGAGTCCAGAGATAACCACTCTGTCAGTCTTGGCCTTTAGTTTCCACCCCAACTCCATAAATCCCTGCCTAATATCCCCTTCCCCTATCCTCCCTATGTCGTGTGTCCCCACATGTACAATAACTTGTGGTTTATCTCCCTCCCCCCTAAGAATCCTGAATACCCTGTCAGACACATCCCGGACCCCAGCCCCTGGTAGGCAACACACCAACCCTGAGTCCCTACCTTTAGTTCCGACCCTCCTATCTGTCCCCTTAATTGTGGAGTCCCCAATCACAAGGCCCAGTCTTTTACAGCCCCTAACCACCTGAGCTTTCTCACTCGGCTCACCCCCAGAGATCTGCTCTCTATGCTCAGTTGATTCCTCCTCAACTGTAGCCTCCAGCACCGAAAACCTATTATGGAGGGGAACCGCCCCAGGGGATTGTCTTCCCGATTGCTTCTTACCCCTCCTCCTGGCATTGACCCAAGCCTCATTTCTAGGAGTTACTATTTCTCTATAACTCCTATCAACTTCCACCTCCGCCTCCCGAATTATGCGGAGTTCCTCTACCTCCCCCTCCAGCTCCTTTACACGCTCCTCCAGAAGCTGCAATCTAATGTACTTCTTACAACTAAAATCTCCTGAAACACTACTGGATTTCCTCACCACATACATCCCACAGGAGATGCAGCATACTGCCTGAACTGCCATCCCTGAAGCCATTACCAGCAAGAAAAAAAAAACTTCCCACACTTCCCCAACTGTCACTCTCCACTGCAGCCCGAGCAGCACTCCCACAGTGAGACACCAACTGTCACTCTCCACTGCAGCCCGAGCAGCACTCCCTCACTGAGACACCAACTGTCACTCTCCACTGCAGCCCGAGCAGCACTCCCTCACTGAGACACCAACTGTCACTCTCTACTGCAGCCCGAGCAGCACTCCCACAGTGAGACACCAACTGTCACTCTCCACTGCAGCCCGAGCAGCACTCCCTCACTGAGACACCAACTGTCACTCTCCACTGCAGCCCGAGCAGCACTCCCTCACTGAGACACCAACTGTCACTCTCTACTGCAGCCCGAGCAGCACTCCCTCACTGAGACACCAACTGTCACTCTCCACTGCAGCCCGAGCAGCACTCCCTCACTGAGACACCAACTGTCACTCTCCACTGCAGCCCGAGCAGCACTCCCTCACTGAGACACCAACTGTCACTCTCCACTGCAGCCCGAGCAGCACTCCCTCACTGAGACACCAACTGTCACTCTCCACTGCAGCCCGAGCAGCACTCCCTCACTGAGACACCAACTGTCACTCTCTACTGCAGCCCGAGCAGCACTCCCACACTGAGACACCAACTGTCACTCTCCACTGCAGCCCGAGCAACACTCCCTCACTGAGACACCAACTGTCACACTCTACTGCAGCCCGAGCAGCACTCCCTCACTGAGACACCAACTGTCACTCTCCACTGCAGCCCGAGCAGCACTCCCTCACTGAGACACCAACTGTCACTCTCCACTGCAGCCCGAGCAGCACTCCCTCACTGAGACACCAACTGTCACTCTCCACTGCAGCCCGAGCAGCACTCCCTCACTGAGACACCAACTGTCACACTCTACTGCAGCCCGAGCAGCACTCCCTCACTGAGACACCAACTGTCACACTCTACTGCAGCCCGAGCAGCACTCCCTCACTGAGACACCAACTGTCACTCTAAAATAAAATTCTAACAGGATAGATTCAGAAAGATTGTTCCCGATGGTGGGGAAGTCCAGAACTCGGGGCCATAGTTTGAAGATCAGGGGTAAACCATTTAGGACTGAGGTGAGGAGAAATTTCTTCACCTAGAGGGCGGTGATTGTGTGGAATTCACTACCACAGAATGTAGTTGAGGCCAAAACATTGTCAGATTTCAAGAAGAAATTAGATATAGCTCTTGGGGCTAAAGGGGTCAAGGGATATGGGGGGGAAGGGGGGAATCAGGATATTAAATTCAATGATCTGCCACGATCAAAATGGCAGGAGGAGGCTCGAAGGGCCGAATGGCCTACTCCTGCTTCTATGTTTCTATGTAACATCTGCAAATCTTGAAAGGTGCCCTGTAAATCCAAGTCCAGAACAATGCTGGACATGTCCCTTGAGTAGAAAACATACTTTCTGTCTGTTAGCTGATATTATATCATGTTGCTCGTGTCCCTTTAATCCTAAAGGCTGGCTAACAAGTCAACTATTTTCGTAAGTGTGACCAACATAAGTTGCACCGCATCTCACTCATCAACTCCCTCCGTTGTTCCAATTAATAAACATTCTCTCTTCCACCTTCTTCCGTCGGGAAAAAGATACAAAAGTCTGAGGTCACGCACCAACCGACTCAAGAACAGCTTCTTCCCTGCTGTCATAGAAATCATAGAAACCCTACAGCACAGAAAGAGGCCATTTGGCCCATCGAGTCGGCACCGACCACAATCCCACCCAGGCCCTACCCCCATATCCCTACATATTTACCCACTAATCCCTCTCACCTACGCATCTCAGGACACCAAGGGCAATTTTAGCATAGCCAATCAACCTAACCCGCACATCTTTGGATTGTGGGAGGAAACCTGAGCACCCGGAGGAAACCCAAAAGTCATCAGACTTTTGAATGGACTTACCTTGCATTAAGTTGATCTTTCTCTACACCCTAGCTATGAATGTAACACTACATTCTGCACTCTCTCTCTCTCATTTCCTTCTCTATGAATGGTATGCTTTGTCTGTATAGCGCGCAAGAAACAATACTTGTCACTGTATGTTAATACATGTGACAACAATAAATCAAATCAAATCAAAAATCAAATCAAAAATACAGGGTATTTCAAGAAATTGGGACAAAAAGCACTGAAGAAAAGCTGAAAATAAATAACCTTCCAACACAGAACTACTCACCTTCTCTTCTTCAAGCTTCTGCCTCCTTTTTTCCTCCACAGCCGCTCGCCTCTGCTCTTCTCTCTGGCGCTGCTCTTCCAACTTTCTCCAGCGCTCTTCCATCTGTTTCTCGTAGAGCTGTCGAGCTCGTTCCTCCTTCTGCAGGATCTGCTGCTCTCTCACAGCTGCCGGGAGAGGGTAATATCAGTGAACAAGGAGCCCAGACAGAGCTGCTATCGACAAGAACAGAGCTTCCAGCTGTGCACGCAAATAAACTGCTTAAACCCCCACTAAAACATTCTAATGTGAAGGGAAAGGTTGCTAGCATCAGCAACAGGACTGGATCTGGCACCACAAAGACAGGACATTACCAATTGTAACCCCCACAGGCAGGTTATGAGCTATTTTGAGAACAGATCCATAAACATCTGAGAATGAGCTATGAGTCGCTGTATAATTAAATCTTTGGTGGTCACATTCTATTTTAGACCAAGCTCAGCAATTGAAATAAAAAACAAAGAAAATTACAGCACAGGAACAGGCCCTTTGGCCCTCCAAACCATGCTGCCTATCTGAACTAAAACCCCCTACTCATTCGGGGATCACATTGCTCTACTCCCATCCTATTCATGTATTTGTCAAGATGCCTCTTAAAAGTCACTATCGTATCTGTTTCCACTATCTCCCCCGGCAGCGAGTTCCAGGCACCCACCACCCTCTGCGTAAAAAAGTTGCCTCGTACATCTCCTTTAAATCTTGCCCCTCGCAACTTAAACCTATGCCCCCTAGTAATTGACTCTGGGAAAAAGCTTCTGACTATCCACTCTGTCCATGCCCCTCATTATCTTGTAGACTTCTATCAGATCGCCCCTCAATCTCCGTCGTTCCAGTGAGAACAAACCAAGTTTCTCCAACCGCTCCTCATAGCTATTACCCTCCAGACCATCCTGGTAAACCTCTTCTGTACCCTCTCGAAAGCATCCACATCCTGGTAGTGTGGCGACAAGAATTGAACACTATATTCCAAGTGCTGCCTAATTAAGGTTCTATAAAGCTGCAACAGGACTTGCCAATTTTTAAACTCGGTGCCCTAGCCGATGAAGACAAGCATGCCATATGCCTTCTTGACTACCTTCTCCACCTGCATTGCCACTTTTAGTGACCTGTGTACCTGTACACCCAGGTCCCTCTGCCTACCAATACTCTTAAGGGTTCTGCCATTTACTGTACATTTCACATCTGTATTAGACCTTCCAAAATGCATTACCTCACATTTGTCCGGATTAAACTCCATCTGCCATCTCTCCACCCAAGTCTCCAACTGATCTATATCCTGCTGTATCCTCTGATTGTCCTCATCGCTATCCACAATTCCACCAACGTTTGTGTCATCCACAAACTTACTAATCAAACCAGTTATATTTTCCTCCAAATCATTTATATATATTACAAACAGCAAAGGTCCCAGCACTGATCCCTGAGGAACGCCACTAGTCACAGTCATCCATTTAGAAATGCACCCTTCCACTGCTACCCTTTGTCTTCTATGACCGAGCCAGTTCTGTATCCATTTTGCCAGCTCACTTGATTCCGTGCAACTTCACTTTCTGTACCAGTCTACCATGAGGCACTTTGTCAAAGGCCTTATTTAAGTCCATGTAAACAACATCCACTGCCCTACCCTCATCGATCATCTTCGTCATTTCCTCAAAAACCTCAATCACGTTAGTGAGACACGACCTCCCCTTCACAAAACCATGTTGCCTCTAGCTAATACGTCCACTAATTTCCAAGTGGGAGTAAATCCTATCTCGAAGAATCCTCTCCAATAATTTCCATACCACTGATGTAAGGCTCACCAGCCTGTAATTACCTGGATTATCCTTGCTACCCTTCTTAAACAAAGGAACAACATTGGCTATTCTCCAATCCTCTGGGACCTCCCCTGTAGCCAGTGAGGATACAAAGATTTCTCTCAAGGCCCCAGCTCCCTCACCTCTCTCAGTATTTTGGGATATATCCCATCTGGCCCTGGGGACTGTTTACCTTAATGTTTCTCAAGAACCCCAATACCACCTCCTTTTTGATCTCAAAATGACTCAAACTTTCTACACACCCTTTCCCAGACTCATCATCCACCAAGTCCTTCCCTTTGGTGAATATGAAGGGTTTGGGTAGAGCACAGAGTGGATGCAGAGTAAGCTTCCTCTCCATTAACCCTATCCTTCAAGATGGATCTGAACTGGTTCCTGACCAGGGCACAGATGGAATCTGATGGATCAGTGCCTTTATCGAAAGCACTTGAGCCGAGATATTCCGACCTCACTCGTGGCTGGGATTCTCCGACCTCGACAACGACCGGGATTCTCCGACCTCACCAGAGACCAGGATTCTCCGACCTCGCCAGAGACCAGGATTCTCCGACCTTGCCAGATTCCGGGATTCTCCGACCTCGGCGGAGATCGGGATTCTCCGACTTCGCCAGGGACCGGGATTCTTCGACCTTGCCAGATTCCGGGATTCTCCGACCTCGACAGCGACCAGGATTCTCTGAGCTCCTCAATGGCCAGGATTCTCCAACCTCGCCGGAGACCAGGATTCTCCGACCTCGCCGGAGATCAGGATTCTCCGACCTTGCCAGAGACCGGGTTTTCCAACCTCGCCGGAGATTGGGATTCTCTGACCGCGCCAGGGATTGGGATTTTCCGGTCCCGCTGTAGTAAGTGAAGTTCTGACTGAGCGCCAGGTTCAGGAGTAGTGGTCAGAGAGTCCATTGTTTTGGAGTCTGGGCAGATTCTCACTGAATTCTCCCACACTTCGAATTTGTTTTGGATGCTGGCTCCTCAGAGATCAGAGTGGGTGTTTAAAATGTGCTCTGGTCTCCAGACAACTCTCCACACCCCCCCACTTCCTATGGTTAAGATTCCCCCTCCACCGCCCAATCGCTGGCACCAGCATCCCCCTCAATTGAGTGACACCCCGCCAAGGGGTTGCCAAAGGCCCTCCCATTCAGGTCCTTACCCACCCCCATCAAGTATCTCCTCCCAGGCCCCCACCCACTTCAAGAGCCCCGTCATGTCCCACCTGCAGGACCCCCCCTTTGACACTGCCAACCTGGCAATGCCAAACCTGGCATTACCCATCCATTTCTGTGATCTCCTGAGGGGGCTTCAATGGTCTCTTGGCCTCCCGCCATGGCCATCACGAGTGGTCTCCATTTGTAGAACATAGAACATAGAAAAACTACAGCACAAACAGGCCCTTCGGCCCACAAGTTGCGCCGGTCATGTCCCTACCTACCGAGACTTATATATAGGCTTACCTATAACCCTCAATCCTATTAAGTCCCATGTACTCATCCAGAAGTCTCTTAAAAGACCCTATCGAGTTTGCCTCCATCACCATTGACGGCAGCTGATTCCACTCGCCCACCACCCTCTGAGTGAAAAACTTACCCCTGACATCTCCTCTGTACCTACTCCCCAGCACCTTAAACCTGTGTCCTCTCGTAGCAGCCATTTCAGCCCTGGGAAAAAGCCTCCGAGAATCCACCCGATCTTGTACACATCTTGTACACCTCTATCAGGTCACCTCTCATCCTTCGCCTCTCCAAGGAGAAAAGACCGAGCTCCCTCAACCTATCCTCATAAGGCATGCCTTATGCCATAGAGACCGGTATTGTTTCGCCCCAGGTTCCCGATGCGCCTAAGGGTTGGCGAATTGTAGCAGCTGGAAGAATTCAGCTCCAACATGATCCTGAATATGTAAATTCTTATTTAAATATGCTAATCTGATTCACATCCTCGCTAGGCGTGGGCCAGATTACGTCAGGGTGTGGGGGCTGGGGGAATCTTGAAAGGGGTCCCCCCCCAAGCTAACCACACCGGATAAGGAAAGTGTCAGGGCCCACTGCCAGGATTGCTCATGAGGAAAGGACCCCAATGTCTTGGATCCCCGGAACAGGTAAGCCGGGGTCTTGTGCCTGGAAGGTTTGGGTAGGTTAGGGAGAGGGACGGGGTAGGGGGTGAGTTTAGGGAGAGAGCGGGTAGGAAGGAAGGGGTCAACCTAATGCGGGATGCCCCACAATCAGCAAAGGACGGTCCCTGAAGAGCGACATCGCCCACACCCCCTGCATCACATCCTTCCCATTCTTTAACGACTTGATGTGAAAAATCAGACTGCCCACTCCTGCCCGACTGACCACACCAAAGGTATTAGCCGTGGGCAGCATTTTACCAGGGGCCAATTGGCTTGATAATAAGCCTAATTAACTCTTAATTGTTCATTTACAGATGGTAGGCAGGCTGCTGACATCAGCAGCTCCCGTCCTCCCGTCCTCCCATATCATGGAGTGCGGTTACAAGTGGTGTACCTCAGGGATCTGTTTTGGGGCCACTGCTGTTTGTAATATTTATTAATGATCTGGATGAGGGTATAGTTGGGTGGATTAGCAAATTTGCTGATGACACCAAAGTCGGTGGTGTGGTAGACAGTGAGGAAGGGTGTCGTAGTTTGCAGGAAGACTTAGACAGGTTGCAAAGTTGGGCCGAGAGGTGGCGGATGGAGTTTAATGCGGAGAAGTGTGAGGTAATTCACTTTGGTAGGAATAACAGATGTGTTGAGTATAGGGCTAACGGGAGGACTTTGAATAGTGTGGAGGAGCAGAGGGATCTAGGTGTATGTGTGCATAGATCCCTGAAAGTTGGGAATCAAGTAGATAAGGTTGTTAAGAAGGCATATGGTGTCTTGGCGTTTATTGGTAGGGGGATTGAATTTAGGAGTCGTAGCGTTATGTTGCAACTGTACACAACTCTGGTGCGGCCGCACTTGGAGTACTGTGTGCAGTTCTGGTCCCCACATTACAGGAAGGATGTGGAGGCTTTGGAGAGGGTGCAGAGGAGGTTTACCAGGATGTTGCCTGGTATGGAGGGGAGATCCTATGAGGAGAGGCTGAGGGATTTGGGATTGTTTTCGCTGGAAAGGCGGCGGCTAAGAGGGGATCTTATTGAAACATATAAGATGATTAGAGGTTTAGATAGGGTGGATAGTGATAGCCTTTTTCCTCTGATGGAGAAATCCAGCACGAGGGGGCATGGCTTTAAATTGAGGGGGGGTAGTTATAGAACCGATGTCAGGGGTAGGTTCTTTACCCAGAGGGTGGTGAGGGATTGGAATGCCCTGCCAGCATCAGTAGTAAATGCGCCTAGTTTGGGGGCGTTTAAGAGATCCGTAGATAGGTTCATGGACGAAAAGAAATTGGTTTAGGTTGGAGGGTCACAGTTTTTTTTTTTAACTGGTCGGTGCAACATCGTGGGCCGAAGGGCCTGTTCTGCGCTGTAATGTTCTATGTTCTATGTTCTATATCATAGAATCATAGAATATTGCAGTGCAGAAGGAGGCCATTCAGCCCATCGAGTCTGCACCAACCACAATCCCACCCAGGCCCTATCCCTATGACCCCGTGTATTTACCCTAGCTAGTCCCCCTGACACTAAGGGTCAATTTAGCATGGCCAATCAACCTAACCGCACATCTTTGGTCTGTGGGAAGAACACAGTAAGAAGTTTAACAACACCAGGTTAAAGTCCAACAGGTTTATTTGGTAGCAAAAGCCACACAAGCTTTCGAAGCTCTAAGCCCCTTCTTCAGGTGAGTGGGAATTCTGTTCACAAACAGAACTTATAAAGACACAGACTCAATTTACATGAATAATGGTTGGAATGCGAATACTTACAACTAATCAAGTCTTTAAGAAACAAAACAATGGGAGTGGAGAGAGCATCAAGACAGGCTAAAAAGATGTGTATTGTCTCCAGACAAGACAGCCAGTGAAACTCTGCAGGTCCACGCAACTGTGGGAGTTACAAATAGTGTGACATGAACCCAATATCCCGATTGAGGCCGTCCTCGTGTGTGCGGAACTTGGCTATCAGTTTCTGCTCAGCGACTCTGCGCTGTCGTGTGTCGCGAAGGCCGCCTTGGAGAACGCTTACCCGAATATCAGAGGCCGAATGCCCGTGACCGCTGAAGTGCTCCCCAACAGGAAGTTGCTTCCTGTTGGGGAGCACTTCAGCAATGGTTTGCTATTTTTAATCAGTGGAATGGCCCAGTGTGAGGAAGATTAGAATACACTACATCAACATGCTTCAGGGGAGATGCATCCCCCTATGACAGAGGCTCCAGATAATTTGGGTTGTGAAGTGATTAATGGCAGGTTAGTGAAGGGCGGAAACTAGCTCACATCCAGAGCCATAGATGTTCCATCTGCCTGTATCACTGACTGTCTCTCCTCATAGCCTGATGTCAGTTATAAATCAGGAAAGTCAACTCACCCAGAGACCTCTCTCTCTCCTCCCTTCTTTCCTTGGCCAGTCTTTGTCTGTCATCCGTTTTGGAAGATTGGGGATCTAGAAATAAACAAAATCAACAAGAATGCATTAAAATAAAAATTAGGCAGCAACAACAGTTACATTGAAGACAGGAGGTGATCCCCACTCAGATCACTGTCATGCTCAGTGTAAGCTCACACTCAGTCTATAGAGAGTGGACTGTGGGTGACCAACCCTTACCAGCTCTGAGGGAGTAGAAGATGCCTCGTAACAATGTGAAATCCTGGAGGAAGAATGAGAATTTAGATAGCGCCTTTGGTTAAACTCAGAATATCCCAAAATGCTCTACAGCCAGTAGTCCCGTCACTGTTGTCCAGTAGCCATTTTGGGTACAGCAAGCAGCAATATGACAATGAGAAGCAAACCTCTTTCAATCAGACGGATTGAGGGATAAATATTCGTCAGGTCACCAGGGAGAATTGCGATACTCTTTTTCCAAAGAGTTGTGTGGGGAGACATGTTTTTGATTTGTTGTCTCATCTGAAAGACAGTACCTCAGACTGTGTCGCATATGCTCAGTACAGCAATTATTGGGCAGAGTTCTCCCATTTTAGGGCATCCTTGGAGTATGTGTTGCCCACCCTGTTCACAGGTCCCGCCGCTGTCAATGGGGTTTCCCACTGACTGTACCCCTGCAGTGGGGGCACACCGTCAGGGGGACCAAAAGGTGCTGCCAGCATGAACAACCAGAGAATATATTATAATATATTATAATAAGTTTAAGGTGCGAGGGGCAAGGTTTAAAGGAGATGTATGAGGCAAGTTTTTTACCCAGAGGGTGGGGGGTGCCTGGAACTCGCTGCCGGGAGAGGTAGTGGGAGCAGATACGATAGTGACTTTTAAGAGGTGTCTTGATAAATTCATGAATAGGATGGGAATAGAGGGATATGGTGCCCGGATGGGTAGGGGATTTTAGTTCAGTCGGGCAGCATGGTCGGTGCAGGCTTGGAGGGCCGAAAGGCCTGTTTCTGTGCTGTAATTTTCTTTGTTCTTTGTTAAAGAGAATTGCAATTTTATGCTGACTTCTGGCTCTCACCAGATTCTCCATACTCACCCACCGCCAAACCCACTGCAATGGGATGGGAGAATCCCACCCACTGAGTAATTGGTCAAAGAGGTTGGTTTGATGGACCATCTCATAGGAGGAGAGAGAGAGTTAGAGAGTGGAGAAGGGGAGAGAGGGACCTCCGGAACATGAGGCCCGGGCAGCTAGTAACACAGCACCCAATGGGCGGGCACTTACAATTGGGGTTATACCAGGGAGCAGAATTGGAGGAACGCAGATATCTTGGAGAAAGTGGAACAGGAGGAGGTGGAAGGGGCAAGGAAATGGAGGAATTTGAAAACAAAGATGAGAACTTTAAAGACAAGACATTGCTGGTGTCAGAGCCAATGTAGGTTAGGGAGTACAGGGGTGATAGGGGAACTTGCTGCGATGTCCTTCAGTCTATGGAGAGTAGACTGTGGGTGACCAGCCACAAACAAGCTGAATACTCTTATTGCTGATGTGGTTTTTTGATGTGGATAATACAACTTTCCACAAAGCCACAAGTCCTCCTGATGAATCTCCTGCACTACCAGCCCAATCGAACATTGATTCACTAAAGTTTGAGGTAATTTATTCACCTGGTTTATTTTTAGGGTTTTCTCCCCAAGAACAAATTACTCTGATGAATGGTGGTTCACCTGAAAAGTTCACTCTCTTTCAGTCTCCATAGATACTGCCAGACCTGTATTTCTGTTAGCATTTTATATTCATTCGGCATTCCTCCTTTTGAATAGAAAAGAAACATTTGCTCCCTCACCAATCCTATTTATTCTTTCATGGACATCGCTGGCTGGACCAGCATTTATTGCCCATCCCTAATTGCCCTTGAACTGCGTGACTTGCCAGGCCATTTCAGATGGCAGTGAAGAGTCAACCACATTGCTATGGGTCTGGAGTCACATGTAGGCCAGACCACTGCTGCCTCATAGCACCAGGGACCTGGGTTCAATCCCCAGCTGGGCTCACTGTCTGTGTGGAGTTTGCACATTTTCCCCCGTGTCTGCATGGGTTTCCTCCGGGAGATCCAGTTTCCTCCCACAGTCCAAAGATGTGTGGGTTAGGTTGATTGGCCGTGCTAAATTGTCCCTTAGTGTCAGGGGGGCTAGCTAGGGTAAATGCACGGGGTTATGAGGATAGGGTCTGGATGGGATTGTGGTCGGTGCAGACTCGTTGGGGTGAATGGCCTCCTTCTGCACTGTAGAATTCTATGATTTCCTTCCCTAAAGGAAATTAGTGAAATAGATGGGTTTTTACAACAATGGTTTCATGGTTACAATTACTGAGACTAGCTTTCATTTCCAGATTTATTACCCAAATTTAAATTCCCTAACTACCATGTGTGATTTGAACCCGTGTCCCCAGAGTTTTCTACATTACTAGTCCAGTGACATTACCACTACAACACAATTTCCCCCCCAATATTCACAACTTCCCACTCCATTCACTCAGTTAATTCTGGCTCTTGGGAGATACCTTTTCCTTTTATGGTATTAACGATGTTATGGTGAAATTAAAGTGATGGACACAAAATGGTTACCTGGCACACAAAATGGACTCTGGGAAGGGACATTAAGAGGCACTGGCTTTTAGCACAGACAGTTACACAAAAAGTTAAAACCTGCAGTATCTGAATTGCTGCAGGAAACTGGTCAGAGCTTGAGGCACTTTAGATAAGAGCAGACCCAGAACAATGAGTTTGATAATAAGGTCAGCCACTGATGGGGACATAAATGTAACAAGATCAGCCACTGAATGAATATATCAAAACCAGTCATTGATAGAGGACATAACTGCATAAATGTATCCATTCTATGTACAATGATATGTTAACTGTCCATGTCCGTACCTGTTTGCTTGCAACGATGTGTTAACTGTTGATGTCCGTATCTGACTACTCAACTTGTAACGATGTGTTAATGGCTAATGTCCGTACTGCCTATTGTCTAAAAGGTATAAAAATGGTCAACTACCATTGTGTAGTTGAGAAGTTAGCTGCCAAGTACTGCAGAGTACTAGTGCTTTCTCCCAAAGCTTTGACTAAAATAAAACTGTATTGTTGAAACCTCCAAGTCTGACTCCGAAGTGGCAAATTTCCCACAATTGGCGTAGTCGGCAAGGATCTTATTGCTGGTAAGTTCGATCGATTGGCCACGATCGGAAAGCCGGGGTAGAGGTCATTGAATCTGTGGGAGTCAGACGAGGTCAATAATACAGTTTAAAAGGGGTTAAAATTAAGGGGTATTTTATGGTATTATAGAGATAAGTACTAACTGCTGATGGTATAGTGATAAGTAACTGTTACTTGTGCTGACCAACTAGAGGACAAGGAAGTGCCTGTCTCAAACGCGCAGCCTTAGACCGGTTGTTAAGAGGGTAAATCCCCCACACAAAGGTCAGGACCCTGAAGTGGGCGTAGAGGCACCAAGGGCACTTAGGATTGTGAAGCTTAAGTGGCAAAAGTCGGTTAACATCAAACTCTGTAGTGGCGAACAAACGCAGAGTTGCCATCTGATTGCATGAAAGTTTGTAAAGTTGGGTACTAGACTGTCAATGTTGTAAAAGCGGGGCGGAAAAGGAGCTGATCAACTCTGACCTAGAGCCGGACTCCGGTGGAGAAGCACATTGCCGAGGCGGTAATAGTGGAGCCGTGAGTATAAATTGAAACCCTGAGACGGTAGTGAAACACGGTGCTAGAGTAGTAATAGTGGCCGGGGGTAGTGAAGTCCCTACGGTAGAGAGCACACTTTACTAGGGAGTAATCGTGGCTGTACGATGCCTAAAACACATTGCCAAGGAGGCAATAGTGACCGGGGGTAGTGAAGTCTGCGAAATGGCAGATAATGAAGTAAAGAGGGGATCTGCAGGTTCTCTCATTGAAGTGTACATGACAGACAGGCAAGCATTAATAAAGAGGATGCAAAGGGATGGCTGGGATGCTTCTCAGACCTTAGAACAGCAGAGAAAGTGGATAGATGGAGAAAAGAGAAACAAGACAAAAAAGACAGGGGTATTATTAGTACATCAGTTAGCTGGTCTAATTGAGCAAGTAGTCGCCTCTACTAAAAAGTGAAGATAAAAAGATTAGAGAGTTAGAATCCAGAGTAAGGGAACTGGAGAAACGAAACCAAGTGTTAGAAGAGAATCGATGGGGAGGGGAAACTGTTCCTCTACCTCCTTATGAGTCCACACAACAGGGACCAACCGTTCCTCCAGAGGAGTGGGAAGTGCTGGAACACAACTTAGCGCTAGTAACCCGAGGGGGAACAGATGCGCAGCCAAAAGCAAATTATAAACCATTCACCCCAGGCGAAAGGCAGCAGATAATGGCTTCCCTGGGTAAACTACAACCTAGAAGCGCAAACACTAAATTCTGGGAAGAATTAGACACAATCTGGGTAGGACACCAATTACACCTGAGAGACGTACACCAGCTGGTCAGGGCAGCCTGTCCAGCGGATAAGTGGAGACAGGTAGCAGGTGGACCCTCCGCTCCTCCAGCACAGGATTATAGTGGGGGGACGGTGGACACATGTAGTCGCCCTAACAGCAGAAATAGATGCCCAACAGGCACCCTTCACCCAGTTTAAAACAGAAATTCAGAGAGTTTTAGGAAATGCTCCTACTAACTGGAGCAGAATTACCACGACCAAGCAGCTAAAGGGGGAAGGAGCTTCTGAGTACGGGGAACGGTTGTTCCAGGTATACCAGGAATGCCCAGGGCAAGGAAACCCAGGTCGTGGGGATCGAGCGTTCATCCAGGCTTCCAAGGATGGGCTCTCTAGTGCTCACCAAACCATCCTAAAAATGGGAGTGATTATGTCCCAGGATTATGATGAACTAGTGGAATGGGCTAGTGGCGCACTGGGAGGCGGGGAGTAGAAATCTTAGTTTTTGTATTTGTGTGTTTGTGTGATCTGGTTGCTTGTCGAATGTAGGTGGTTGTTATTGCATTAGATTGAGAGCAGGAGTTGCTGAAGCCTGTTTGTTCTTGCGGAGTGTTTGTTGCGGGCAGTGGATGCGGTGCTTTGCACTTTGGTTTAACTTCGGGGGGGCTGAGGAAGTGTTAAAACTGCTAAAGATTTAAGTATAAGATTTCTTGAATTTACTTCTGTTTTTGAGTTTAATTACAGTTTGGAAGAAAAAAGAATAAAAGCGACTGTCTTAATCAACTTTCTGTATTCTCTTTAAATAAAGAACAAAGAACAAAGAACAGTACAGCACAGGAAACAGGCCCTTCGGCCCTCCAAGCCTGTGCCGCTCCTTGGTCCAACTAGACCAAATGTTTGTATCCCTCCATTCCCAGGCTGCTCATGTGACTATCCAGGTAAGTCTTAAACGATGTCAGCGTGCCTGCCTCCACCACCCTACTTGGCAGCGCATTCCAGGCCCCCACCACCCTCTGTGTAAAAAATGTCCCTCTGATATCTGAGTTATACTTCGCCCCTCTCACCTTGAGCCCGTGACCTCTTGTGATCGTCACCTCCGACCTGGGAAAAAGCTTCCCACTGTTCACCCTATCTATACCCTTCATAATCTTGTACACCTCTATTAGATCTCCCCTCATTCTCCGTCTTTCCAAGGAGAACAACCCCAGTCTACCCAATCTCTCCTCATAGCTAAGACCCTCCATACCAGGCAACATCCTGGTAAACCTTCTCTGCACTCACTCTAACGCCTCCACATCCTTCTGGTAGTGCGGCGACCAGAACTGGACGCAGTACTCCAAATGTGGCCTAACCAGCGTTCTATACAGCTGCATCATCAGACTCCAGCTTTTATACTCTATACCCCGTCCTATAAAGACAAGCATACCATATGCCTTCTTCACCACCTTCTCCACCTGTGTTGCCACCTTCAAGGATTTGTGGACTTGCACACCTCGGTCCCTCTGTGTTTCTATACTCCTGATGACTCTGCCATTTATTGTATAACTCCTCCCCACATTATTTCTTCCAAAATGCATCACTTCGCATTTATCCGGATTAAACTCCATCTGCCACCTCTCCGCCCAATTTTCCAGCCTATCTATATCCTGCTGTATTGCCCGACAATGCTCTTCGCTATCCGCAAGTCCAGCCATCTTCGTGTCATCCGCAAACTTGCTGATTACACCAATTACACCTTCTTCCAAATCATTTATATATATCACAAATAGCAGAGGCCCCAGTACAGAGCCCTGCGGAACACCACTGGTCACAGACCTCCAGCCGGAAAAAGACCCTTCGACCACTACCCTCTGTCTCCTATGGCCAAGCCAGTTCTCCACCCATCTAGCCACTTCTCCTTGTATACCATGAGCCTTAACCTTCTTAACCAACCTGCCATGTGGGACTTTGTCAAATGCCTTACTGAAATCCATATAGACGACATCCGCGGCCCTTCCTTCATCAACCATTTTTGTCACTTCCTCAAAAAACTCCACCAAATTTGTAAGGCATGACCTCCCTCTTACAAAACCATGCTGTCTGTCACTAATGAGATTGTTCCGTTCTAAATGCACATACATCCTGTCTCTAAGAATCCTCTCCAACAACTTCCCTACCACGGACGTCAAGCTCACCGGCCTATAATTTCCTGGGTTATCCCTGCTACCCTTCTTAAACAACGGGACCACATTTGCTATCCTCCAATCCTCAGAGACCTCACCCGTGTCCAAAGAAGCGACAAAGATTTCCATCAGAGGCCCAGCAATTTCATCTCTCGTCTCCCTGAGCAGTCGAGGATAGATGCCATCAGGCCCTGGGGCTTTGTCAGTTTTAATGTTCCCTAAAAAACCCAACACTTCCTCTCTTGTAATGGAGATTTTTTCTAACGGGTCAACACCTCCCTCCGAGACACTCCCGGTTAACTCGCCCCTCTCCTTCGTGAATACCGATGCAAAGTATTCATTTAGGATCTCCCCTATTTCCTTGGGTTCTAAGCATAATTCCCCTCCTTTGTCCCTGAGAGGTCCGATTTTCTCCCTGACAACTCTTTTGTTCCTAACGTATGAATAGAATGCCTTAGGATTCTCCTTAATCCTGCCTGCCAAGAACATCTCGTGACCTCTTTTTGCCCTTCTAACTCCCCATTTGAGTTCTTTCCTACTCTCTCTGTATTCCTCCAGAGCTCCATCTGTTTTCAGTTGCCTGGACTTAACGTACGCCTCCCTTTTCATTTTAATCAGATCCTCAATTTCCCTGGTTATCCACGGCTCTCGAATCCTACCTTTCCTATCTTTCCTTTTTACAGGCACATGCCTATCCTGCAGCCTTATCAATAGTTCCTTAAAAGACTCCCACATGCCAGACGCGGACTTACCCTCGAACATCCTCTCCCAATCAACATCCACCAATTCCTGCCTAATCCGGCTATAGTCAGCCTTCCCCCAATTTAGCACCCTGCCCGTAGGACAGCACTCATCCTTGTCCATTACTATCCTAAAGTTAACAGAGTTGTGGTCACTATTTGCCACATGTTCCCCTACCAAAACTTTGACGACCTGACCGGGCTCATTTCCCAGAACTAGGTCCAGTATAGCCCCCTCTCTAGTCGGGCTATCTACATACTGTTCCAAAGAACCTTCCAGTACGCATTTTACAAATTCCTCCCCGTCCGGACCCCCAGCTCTAAGCACTTTTCAGTCTGTGCCAGGGAAATTAAAGTCCCCCACTACAACAACCCTATTTTTTTTTTCATCCCAGTTCAAAATGTTAAGTTTGAATGAAAGAGGAATTAATGTTGGAAGCTTCCAAAGTGGTTGCGTGGATGTTTTTGTTGTTGGAAGAGCTTGCTCGGATAACGCAACCTACCCGCTTTGTTTTTCGGGGCAGGGATGGGGATGTGCATATGCCTTGGTCCCCAAGAATGATTCCTGCGTACAGACGCAGTGTGTCTGTCAGCGCTGTCGGGTAAATAGGGGTCAGTTTACTAGCACCTGTGATGAGCAGAAATGCCTGAACGTAACCGCGGGGAGGCAGCTCATTTGTGGACAGTGTAATGGGACTCATGTCAACTCAGCCGAATGGACATACCCATTTGATACTTACCAAGTGGTGGGATCAAACGGGGAGTCAAGTAAACCGAGCAATTAGCGGTAGACACAAACCAATAATCAGGACACTAAATGCTACCGGGCTAAGAAGGGATATGTATTCCTCTTCGATGGTACCTACACGACAGCAACACCAACCCTCCCGATCCTTTTTGCAGTAGGAACAATAGGACCACTCACTGTTCCATGACCTCAGAAGGGGCATATCCGGAGAAAAATAGTAACCCGGGCGATCAGCAAAGAATGCTGTGCTGATTGGGAAGCCCCGGGCACAATGGGATCATCACTGGGATACGGGTTCCTTGGAGCCCTATCTCTGGGGCGGCAGCAGGAATAATTAGTGCAAAAAGTAGGAATCATATTGTTTGTGGACTAACAGTCCTGGGAAACAGTACATCAAAAGCACTGGAGGCTGTCAACCAAGAAATGGCTGAACTGAGATTGTATGCACAGCAGACACGATATGCAGTGGACTACCAGTTAGCACAACAGGGGGGAGTGTGTACAATCATAGGAGACAAATGCATAACCCACGTCACAGACGAATCCTATAACATCACCCAAGTCATTAATAACATCAGAAAACAGCTTGATGATTTCAGACAGGGACCCAAGAAAGGGAGTAGCTGGCTGGAATGGCTAGTGGGAGGATCCTGGGGATCCTATTTACTGCATGAACTGATCATTCTCATTGCAATTGTCTGTTGCCTAATTGTTGGATGCCTTAATGTCTGTTGTAAAGTAATGGTGTGGGGGTCACAGGGTAGTTGTCATGGGGGACTTTAACTTTCCAAATATTGATTGGAACCTTTGTAGGTCAAATAGTTTGGATGGGGCAGTTTTTGTGCAGTGTGTGCGGGAGGGTTTCCTGACACAATATGTGGATGGGCCGACTAGAGGTGAGGCCACATTGGATTTGGTACTGGGAAATGAACCGGGCCAAGTGTTAGATTTGGTTGTGGGAGAGCAATTTGGAGATAGTGACCACAATTCGGTGTCTTTTGTTATTGCAATGGAGAGGGATAGGGCCGTACGGCAGGGCAAGGTTTACAATTGGGGGAGGGGTAATTATGATGCGATTAGGCAAGAATTAGGGGGCATAAGTTGGGAACAGAAACTGTCAGAGAAAGGAACTAATGAAAAGTGGAATTTTTTCAAGGAACAAATACTGGATGTCCTTGATAGGTATGTTCCTGTCAGGCAGGGAGGAAATGGCCGAGTGAGGGAACCATGGTTCACAAAAGAGGTGGAATGTCTTGTGAAAAGCAAGAGGGAAGCTTATGTAGGGATGAGGAAACAAGGTTCAGATGGCTCGATTGAGGGTTACAAGTTAGCAAGGAATGAGCTGAAAAAGGGGCTTAGGAGAGCTAGGAGGGGACATGAGAAGTCCTTGGCGGGTCGGATCAAGGAAAACCCCAAGGCTTTTTACTCTTATGTGAGGAATAAAAGAATGACCAGGGTGAGGTTAGGGCCGGTCAAGGACAGTAGTGGGAACTTGTGTATGGAGTCAGTAGAGATAGGCGAGGTGATGAATGAATACTTTTCTTCAGTGTTCACCAAGGAGAGGGGCCATGTTTTTGAGGAAGAGAAGGTGTTACAGGCTAATAGGCTGGAGGAAATAGATGTTCGGAGGGAGGATGTCTTGGCAGTTTTGAATAAACTGAAGGTCGATAAGTCCCCTGGGCCTGATGAAATGTATCCTAGGATTCTTTGGGAGGCAAGGGATGAGATTGCAGAGCCTTTGGCGTTGATCTTTGGGTCCTCGCTGTCCACGGGGATGGTGCCAGAGGACTGGAGAATGGCGAATGTTGTTCCTCTGTTTAAGAAAGGGAATAGAAATGACCCTGGTAATTATAGACCGGTTAGTCTTACTTCGGTGGTTGGTAAATTGATGGAAAGGGTCCTTAGGGATGGGATTTACGACCATTTAGAAAGATGCGGATTAATTCGAGATAGTCAGCACGGATTCGTGAAGGGCAAGTCATGCCTCACAAATTTGATAGAATTTTTTGAGGAGGTAACTAAGTGTGTTGATGAAGGTAGGGCAGTTGATGTCATATACATGGATTTTAGTAAGGCGTTTGATAAGGTCCCCCATGGTCGGCTTATGATGAAAGTGAGGAGGTGTGGGATAGAGGGAAAGTTGGCCGATTGGATAGGCAACTGGCTGTCTGACCGAAGACAGAGGGTGGTGGTCGATGGAAAATTTTCGGATTGGAGGCAGGTTGCTAGCGGTGTGCCGCAGGGATCAGTGCTTGGTCCTCTGCTCTTTGTGATTTTTATTAATGACTTAGAGGAGGGGGCTGAAGGGTGGATCAGTAAATTTGCTGATGACACCAAGATTGGTGGAGTAGTGGATGAGGTGGAGGGGTGTTGTAGGCTGCAAAGAGACATAGATAGGATGCAAAGCTGGGCTGAAAAATGGCAAATGGAGTTTAACCCTGATAAATGTGAGGTGATTCATTTTGGTAGGACTAATTTAAATGTGGATTACAGGGTCAAAGGTAGGGTTCTGAAGACTGTGGAGGAACAGAGAGATCTTGGGGTCCATATCCACAGATCTCTAAAGGTTGCCACTCAAGTGGATAGAGCTGTGAAGAAGGCCTGTAGTGTGTTAGCTTTTATTAACAGGGGGTTGGAGTTTAAGAGCCGTGGGGTTATGCTGCAACTGTACAGGACCTTGGTGAGACCACATTTGGAATATTGTGTGCAGTTCTGGTCACCTCACTATAGGAAGGATGTGGAAGCGCTGGAAGGAGTGCAGAGGAGATTTACCAGGATGCTGCCTGGTTTGGAGGGTAGGTCATATGAGGAAAGGTTGAGGGAGCTAGGGCTATTCTCTCTGGAGCGGAGGAGGCTGAGGGGAGACTTAATAGAGGTGTATAAAATGATGAAGGGGATAGATAGAGTGAACGTTCAAAGACTATTTCCTCGGGTGGATGGAGCTATTACAAGAGGGCATAACTATAGGGTTCGTGGTGGGAGATACAGGACGGATATCAGAGGTAGGTTCTTTACGCAGAGAGTGGTTGGGGTGTGGAATGGACTGCCTGCAGTGATAGTGGAGTCAGACACTTTAGAAACATTTAAGCGGTTATTGGACAGGCACATGGAGCACACCAGGATGATAGGGAGTGGGATAGCTTGATCTTGGTTTCAGATAAAGCTCGGCACAACATCGTGGGCCGAAGGGCCTGTTCTGTGCTGTACTGTTCTATGTTCTATGTTCTATGACACAAATTGTGCCAGGAGCCAGTGTAACCATAGAGGAAGAATACATGATGGGAGCCCCTGAAGACGTCAAGAACTACAAAGAAGGAAAGAAGACGATGAACATCTACCTGTGAAGATGCTGTTGTTGGTCTGGGGATTATTAAATAATAATCCTGACCAAAAAGGGGGAGCTGTTATGGTGAAATTAAAGTGATGGACACAAAATGGTTACCTGGCACACAAAATGGACTCTGGGAAGGGACATTAAAAGACACTGGCTTTAGGCACAGACAGTTACACAAAAAGTTAAAACCTGCAGTATCTGAATTGCTGCAGGAAACTGGTCAGAGCTTGAGACACTTTAGATAAGAGCAGACCCAGAACAATGAGTTTGATAATAAGGTCAGCCACTGATGGGGACATAAATGCATAAATGTAACAAGGAGGTTTACCAGGATGTTGCCTGGTATGGAGGGGAGATCCTATGAGGAGAGGCTGAGGGATTTGGGATTGTTTTCGCTGGAAAGGCGGCGGCTAAGAGGGGATCTTATTGAAACATATAAGATGATTAGAGGTTTAGATAGGGTGGATAGTGATAGCCTTTTTCCTCTGATGGAGAAATCCAGCACGAGGGGGCATGGCTTTAAATTGAGGGGGGGTAGTTATAGAACCGATGTCAGGGGTAGGTTCTTTACCCAGAGGGTGGTGAGGGATTGGAATGCCCTGCCAGCATCAGTTGTAAATGCGCCTAGTTTGGGGGCGTTTAAGAGATCCGTAGATAGGTTCATGGACGAAAAGAAATTGGTTTAGGTTGGAGGGTCACAGTTTTTTGTTTTTTTTTTAACTGGTCGGTGCAACATCGTGGGCCGAAGGGCCTGTTCTGCGCTGTAATGTTCTATGTTCTATGTTCTAAGATCAGCCACTGAATGAATATATCGAAACCAGTCATTGATAGAGGACATAACTGCATAAATGTATCCATTCTATGTACAATGATATGTTAACTGTCCATTTCCGTACCTGTTTGCTTGTAACGATGTGTTAACTGTCGAAGTCCGTATCTATCTACTCAACTTGTAACGATGTGTTAACGGCTAATGTCCGTACTGCCTATTGTCTAAAAGGTATAAAGATGGTTAACTACCATTATGTAGTTGAGAAGGTAGCTGCCAAGTACTGCGGAGTACCAGTGCTTTCTCCCAAAGCTTTGTCCGAAATAAAACTGTTTTGTTGAACCTCCAAGTCTGCCTTGAAGTGGTAAATTTCCCACAACAACGATACTACCCTGATTGTACTTTTAATCATTTTAATTTTTGCTGCTGTCAATTGCCTCCAACATTCCAGTAATAAAGACACCTGAGGATTTCTGGCTCTCCACCCCGGGCCAGTGAACCACTGAAATCTCCGGGACTGGGAAACCCAGCTAAAGAGCTGGAAAATTCCAGCCACCACGCACCTTGTTTGGCTGGAATATTGAGACTGACCACAACGTGGACAGGAGATCCATGGCAGCTCACTGCATTTCTTCTATCATCTGGTTTGGCTGATAAATTAACACCTGAAAGACATTAAACACACATATCACATTGATTTTATACACGTTTAAGTGAGCAAAGTTCCCACATTGTCAGCATTCTGAACAGGCCTTAAAAACTGGGTACTGATTTGATTTGATTTATTATTGTCACATGTATTCGTATACAGTGAAAAGTATTGTTTCTTGCGCCCTATACAGACAAAGCATACCGTTCATAGAGAAGGAGAGGGTGCAGAATGTAATGTTACAGTCATAGCTAAGGTGTAGAGAAAGCTCAACTTAATGTAAAGTAGGTCCATTCAAAAGTCTGACAGCAGCAGGGAAGAAGCTGTTCTCGAGTCCGTTGGTGCGTGACCTCAGACTTTTGTATCTTTTTCCCGATGGAAGAAGGCAGAAGAGAGAATGTCCGGGGGGCGTGGGTGCTGGCTGCTTTGCCGAGGTAGCAGGAAGTGTAGACAGAGTCAATGGATGAGAGGCTGGTTTGCATGATGGATTGGGCTTTGTTCACAACCCTTTGTAGTTTCTTGCAGTCTTGGGCAGAGCAGGAGCCATACCAATTTGTGATGGTTACGTTGCATTCGGAAAGATAATTCCTCAGTAGCCATCTCAAAGTCGGAAGTCATCAGAATTACCTTCGCAAACATGTCATCTGGTTCGATTCCCGGCTTGAGTCACTGTCTGTGCGGAGTTTGCACATTCTCGTCATGTCTGCGTGGGTTTCCTCCAGGTGCTCCAGTTTCCTCCCACAGTCCAAAGATGTGCGGGTTAGGTTGATTGGCCATGCTAAAAATTGCCCCTTAGAGTCCTGAGATGCGTAGGTTAGAGGGATTAGTGGGTAAATATGTAGGGATATGAGGGTAGGGCCTGGGTGGGATTGTGGTCGGTGCAGACTCGATGGGCCAAAATGGCCTCTTTCTGCACTGTAGGGTTTCTATGATTCTATGATGATCTGGTCATGACACAAGAACAGGAGGCCATTCAACCCCTCAGGCCTGTTCCACTGTTCAATCAGCTGATTGCTATATCATGTCATTGATCCACACGTCTTGCCCCTACATGCATGGCCAAGAGGAGGAATTTCCATAACTATTTATATAAAATGAGTAAATTGTTTTTTGGGGGATGTAAAGCACAGGTTCAGCAGACCGATACTGGCCTCAAAAAGGTGACATTCCGAGATCCAGTTGCAGAGATTCGACTGGTATTTCTGCTTCTGAAAATTAAGGGTGATCTCATTTAAAAATTCAACAGGACAACCAACAGAAAATATTCCCTCTGGCGTCATAGTCATAGAGTCTGTTATTTATATTAATGATTTGGATGAGAATTTAGGAGGCATGGTTAGTAAGTTTGCAGATGACACCAAGATTGGCGATACAGTGGACAGTGAAGAAGGTTATCTAGGATTACTATGGGATCTTGATCTTGATCAGTGGGCTGATGATTGTCAGATGAAGTTTAATTTAGATAAATGTGAGGCGATGCATTTTGGTAGATCGAACCAGGGCAGGACTTACTCAGTTAATGGTAGGGCTCTTGGTTATAGAGAGTTATAAAACAAAGAGATCTAGGGATACATGTTCATAGCTCCTTGAAAGTGGAGTCACAGGTGGACAGAGTGGTGAAGAAGGCGTTCAGCATGCTTGGTTTCATTGGTCAGAATATTGAATACAGGAGTTGGGATGTCTTGTTGAAGTTGTACAAGACATTGGTAAGGCCACACCTGGAATACTGCATGCAGTTCTGGTCACCCTATTATAGAAAGGATATTATTAAACTAGAAAAAGTGCAGAAAAGATTTCTAGGTTGCTACCGGGAATTGATGGTTTGAGTTATAAAGAGAGGCTGGATAGACTGGGACTTTTTTCTTTGGAGTGTAGGAGACTTTGGGGTGATCTTACAGGGACATATAAAATGTAGAAATCATAGAAACCCTACAGTGTAGAAGGAGGCCATTCGGCCCATCGAGTCTGCACCGACCACAATCCCACGCAGGCCCTACCCCCACATATTTACCTGCTAATTCCTCTAACCTACACATCTCAGGACTCGAAGGGGCAATTTTTTTTAACCTGGCCAATCAACCTAACCCGCACATCTTTGGACTGTGGGAGGAAACCGGAGCACCCGGAGGAAACCCACGCAGACACGAGGAGAATGTGCAAACTCCACACAGACAGTGACCCAACCGGGAATCGAACCCAGGTCCCTGGAGCTGTGAAGCAGCAGTGCTAACCACTGTGCTACCGTGCCGCCCTGGCAATAATGAGGGGCATAGATGAGGTAGATAGTCAACATCTTTTCCCACAGGTAGGGGAGTCTAAAACTAGAGAGCATAGGCTTAAGGTGAGAGGGGAGAGATACAAAAGGATCCAGAGGGACAATCTTTTCACACAGAGGGTGGTGAGCATCTGGAACAAGCTGCCAGAGGTAGTAGTTGAGGTGGGTACAATTTTGTATTTTAAAAAGCATTTAGACAGTTACATGGGTAAGCTAGGTATAGAGAAATATGGACCAAATGCAGGCAATTGGGACTAGCTTAGTGGTTAAAAGAGAAGAGCGGCATGGATAAGTTGGGCCGAAGAGCCTGTTTCCATGCTGTAAACCTCTATGACTATGACTCTAGTCTGGTAGGTGTGATGGTCCACAACAAATGGGTTCACCTTAAAAGCTTGGCTCCAGAACTAACAGCTATCCCAGTACAGCTACAACAGTCTGTCTACATAAAAAGGCCAAATTAGATCCAGACAATTATCACCCCATCAGTCTACTCTCTATCATCAGTAAAGTGATGGAAGAGGTCATTATCAGTGCTATCAAGTGGCATTTACTCGGCAATAACCAACTCACTGACACTCAACTTGGTTTCCGCTAGGGTCACTCAGCTCCTGACTTCATTACAGCCTTGGTTCCAACATGGACAGAAGAGCTGAACTCCAGAGGTGAGGTGAGAGTGACTGCCCTTGATATCAAGGCAGCATTCAACCGAGTGTGCTATTAAGGATCCCGAGCAAAACTGGAGTCAATGGGAATCGGGGGAAAACTGTCTGCTGGTTGGAGTGATACCTGGCACAAAGAAAGATGGTTGTGGTGGTTGGAGGTCAATCATCTCAGCTTCAGGACATCACTGCAGGAGTTCCTCAAGATAGTGTCCTACCTCCAACCATCTTCAGCTGGTTGAGCGTATGACCACCCGTCCATCATAAGGTCAGAAATGGGGATGTTCACTGATGACTGCTCAATGTTCAGTACTATTTGCAACTCCTCAGATACCAAAGCAGTCCATGCTCAAATGCAGCAAGACCTGGGTGCCATTCACATCCAGGCTAATAAATGGCAAGTAACATTTGTGCCACACAAGTGCTAGGCAATGACCATCTCTAACAAGAGAATCTAACCATCTCCCCTTGACATTCAATGGCATTAACAAAGAACAAAGAGCAGTACAGCACAGGAACAGGCCCTTCGGCCCACCAAGCCTGCACCGATCATGTTGTCCTATCTAGACCAACCGCCTGTATCCCTCTATTCCCCCCTGTTCATGTGTCTATCCAGATAATTCTTAAATGTCGCTAACGTTTCTGCCTCAACCACCTCACTTGGCAATGCATTCCAGGCTCCCACCAACTTCTGTGTAAAAGACTTCCCTCGCACATCCCTATTGAACCTTTCCCCCCATATCTTGAACTTGTGCCCACTGTAATTGTCATTTCTGCCCTGGAAAAAAGCTTCCAACTGTTCATCTTATCTATGCCCCTCATAATTTTATAAACTTCTACCAGGTCGCCCCCTCAGCCTCGATCTTTCCAGGGAGCACAATCCCAGTTTATTCAATCTCTCCTCATAGCTAATACCCTCCATACCAGGCAACATCCTAGTAAATGTTTTCTGTACTCTTTCCAAAGCCTCCAGGTCCTTTTGGTAGTGCGGTGACCAGAATTGGACGCAGTATTCCAAATGTGCCCTAACCAGTGTTTTATATAACTGTAACATAATTTGCTAACTTTTATATTCAATGCCCCAGCCAATGAAGGCAGCGTGCCAAATGCTTTCTTCACCACCTTTTCCACCTGTGCTTCCATTTTTAAGGATCTGTGGACCTGTACTCCCAGATCTCTCTGTGTGTCTATGCTCCTGATTGTTCTGCCATTTATTTTACAGCTCCCACCTGAACTGGATCTACCAAAATGCATCACCTCACATTTGTCCAGATTAAATTCCACCAATTAAATTTGCCATTTCTCCGCTCAATTTTCCAGCCTATCTATATCCTGCTGTATTCCCTGACAATCTTCATCACTATCCGCAACTCCAGCAATCTTAGTACCATCCACAGGCTTGCTAAACAGACCAGCAATGTTTTCTTCCAAGTCATTTATGTACATTACAAACAATAGAGGTCCCAGCACTGATCCCTGCGGAACACCACTAGTTACAGACCTCCATTCAGAAAAACACCCTTCCACCGTTACCCTCTGTCTTTCTATGGCCAAGACAGTTCTGAATCCATCTAGCTAGTTCACCCTTGATCCCGTGTGATTTAACCTTTTGCATCAGCCTGCCATGAAGGACCTTGTTAAATGCTTTGCTAAAGTCCATGTAGACAACATCCACGGCCCTTCCCTCGTCAATCATTTTTGTCATCTCCTCAAAAAATACTCAATCAAATTAGTGAGACATGACTTCCCTCGTACAAAACCATGCTGTCACTAATACCATTCAGTTCCGAATGTGCACAGATCCTATCCCTAAGAATTACTGTCACTGAATTCCCCACTATCAACATCCTTAGAGTTATTATTGGTGAGAAGCTTAATTGGATAAACCATATACTGTGGCTACAAGAGAAGGTCAGTTTGGAAATTCTGTGGAGATTAACTCACCTCCTGACTCCCCAAAGCCTGTCCACTATCTACAAGGCACAAGTCAGGAGTGTGGTGGAATATTCCCCATTTGCCTGGATGAGTGCAGCTCCAACACTCAAGAAGCTCGGCACCATCCACTCCCTCCACAACTGATGCACAGGTATACCATCTACAAGATGCACTGCAGCAACTTACCAAGGCTCCTTAGACAGCACCTTCCAAGCCCAGAACTGCTACCATCTAGGACAAGGACAGCAGATACCGGAGAACACCACAATCTACAAGTTCCCGCCAAGTCACTCACCACCTTGACTTGGAAATATACCACCATTCCTTCACAGTCGCTGGGTCAAAATCCTGGAACTCCCTCCCTAGCAGCAGAATGGACTGCAGCGATTCAAAAAGGCAGCTCACTGCCAACTTCTCAAGGGTAATTAGAGATGCGCAATAAATGCCAGCCTTGCCAGCAACACCCACATCCCGTGAGTTAATATGAAAACAGATTGTTGAGGACTGATGTCAAATAGGACAATAGCTAGCTAAATCCTGAACTCGACACCCCTCCAAAAGGATGTTGAGGCTAACTGAAAATTTCAAAGCTGAGTTTCAGGTGTCTAAAAGTTGTGTTTCAAAGGTGACAGGGCCAATACAGGTAAACAGAGAAGAGATCCAGAACAGCCATCATCTAAATAAATTGAGGAACAGGGCGGCACGGTAGCACAGTGGTTAGCACTGCTGCTTCACAGCTCCAGGGTCCCGGGTTCGATTCCCGGCTCGGGCCACTGTCTGTGTGGAGTTTGCACATTCTCCTCGTGTCTGCGTGGGTTTCCTCTGGGTGCTCCGGTTTCCTCCCACAGTCCAAAGATGTGCGGGTTAGGTTGATTGGCCAGGTTAAAAAATTGCCCCTTAGAGTCCTGAGATGTGTAGGTTAGAGGGATTAGCGGGTAAAATATGTGGGGGTAGGGCCTGGGTGGGATTGTGGTCGATTTTGAGGTGCAGACTCGATGGGCCGAATGGCCTCCTTCTGCACTGTAGGGTTTCTATGATTCTATGATTTCTATGATGAGGTCTGAGGTGCTGATGGCCTTTCCCTAGGTCTACCTTTAAGACAAGGAATCACACTGTGCGAGTGACTGCCTCTTTACCATTTTCTAATGGCTTCATTTTCAAGCGGATAGGCATTCCGCTGCTGGAGGCAGTTAATAAACAACTAGCCACCCCTCCCCCCTCCCACCCTCCCCTCCCTCCCTCCCAAACAAACACCTTCCCCTCCCCCTTCCCAATACCCTCCCTCCCTCCCAAACACCCTCCCCTCCCCAACTCCCTCCCCTTGCCCCTCCCCAACACCCTCCACCTCCGTCCTCCCAAGACCTCCCACCCCCTATCAAACACCCTCCCCTCTCTAGCACCCACCCTTCCCCCTTCTCCCTCCCCCCCTCTCCCAGCCCAGTGGATGAGTTGTAGAATTGCATTTGGAGATTGGCAGTTGTCAGTGCTGAGCACTGAGGCAGTTGCAGCAATGCCGTCGTCGTGGGGGATGCTGGTGTAGAGTGCAGAGACATCCATTGCGATGAGGAGTGCTCCTGGTTCAACTGCTCCATGTGTGCTGAGTTTCTGTAGGAAGTCCGCAGTGTTGCGACAGAAACTGGGGGTTCTTTGTACAATGGGTTTCAGGATGCCCTTGATGTAGCCGGAGAGGTTCTCACACAGGGTCCCATTGCCTGATACGATGGGACAGCCGGATGTGTTGGCCTTGTGTATCTTCGGGAAGCAGCAGAAATCTCCAACATGGGGAGTACGTGGGATGAGAGCACAGAGGGTGCTCTGAAGGTCCGGATGAAAGGTCTTGATCAGTCTGTTGAGTTGACGGGTGTGTTTTTTTGGTCGGATCTGCGGGTAACTGTCTGTAGTGTTCCTGGTTGTTCAGTTGTCGGTACACTTCTTTGCAGTAATCCGTTCTGTTCAGTATGACGATGGCCCCTCCTTTGTCTGCTGGTTTGATGACAATGTTGCGGTTGGTCTTGAGAGCGCTGATGGTATTGCTTTTTCCTTGGGTGACATTCGGGGCTGTCTTGTGAGTGCGGCTGATGAATCTGGCATTGATGCACCTCCTGACGGCTTGGGCATACATGTTGAGTCGAGGACAGCGGCCTTCCAGAGGAGTCCAATTCGACTCTTTCCTCGTCGGTTGCTGCACTGCGGATCCCTCTGTCGGCTGTTCTGGTTCAGGAACATCAGGTCATCAAGGACAGTCAGCAAACCGATATAACCCGGGACAAGTAAGCCTGGGCTGAAGAGGACCAAAGGCCTTTGAGAATGTAACCTGGGATCCTGGCTGGTTCCAACCCACCATTTCCATGGATAAATTGGTCTGGGATAAAGGGAACTTTGTAACGGAACAGTCCCATGGAGACATCCCATCTCCTCGAGCCCCCTCCAAAAAGAAAATCAAAACACACTATACTGATCAATACCCTTACGCTGCAAACTTCCCAAACTGTATTGATTAGTCAGTGGCTGGATTTATATATTTATAAAAAATATTTTAATGATTCAGGCTTGCATCAGTCAGGTGAGCAGCCTGTTTGCAGTCTGGAGTGAGCGGGCCCAGGGCCCAGGCTTCTGGAGCTCTATCACTGAGCAGCCCGAGGAGCCAGTCCTGTTGGGAGGCAGTGCCAGGGTTTTATCACAAAGACTCTGGTTGATTGAGATGGTGCTTCTTAAACACCAAACTGGAATTATAAAGCTCACTTGTCATTGCTGTTGACCAGGCTAACGAGCTACGCATTATAGGGTTACCATAAATAGAGTTTCATTAAGACTGCCCCTCAGTTAAAAAGCTAATGTAGTTTGTGAACACTATCTGATTCCACTGACAAGGGAGCTGGAATGCAGGGCCCTGACAAAGAGGAGGGGGGAGGGTGATTGGCAGGGGGGGGGAGGGGAGAGTGATTGGCAGAGGGGGGAGGGGAGGATGTTTGGGAGGGAGGGGGAGGCAATGGGACCCTGCGTGAGAACCTCTCCGGCTACATCAAGGGCATCCTGAAACCCATTGTACAAAGAACCCCCAGTTTCTGTCGCAACGCTACGGACTTCCTACAGAAACTCAGCACACATGGAGCAGTTGAACCAGGAGCACTCCTCATCGCAATGGATGTCTCGGCACTCTACACCAGCATCCCCCACGACGACGGCATTGCTGCAACTGCCTCAGTGCTCAACACTGACAACTGCCAATCTCCAAATGCAATTCTACAACTCATCCACTGGGCTGGGAGAGGGGGGGGAGGGAGAAGGGGGAGGACCACAATGTCTTCACCTTCAACAATCAGTTCTTCGTCCAGACACACGGAACAACCATGGGGACCAAATGTGCACCTCAATATGCCAACATCTTCAAGCACAGGTTCGAACAAGACCTCTTCACCGCACAGAACCTTCAACTGACGCTATACACTAGATACATCGATGACATTTTTTTCCTTTGGACTCATGGCGAACAATCACTGAAACAACTATATGATGACATCAACAAGTTCCATCCCACCATCAGACTCATCATGGACTACTCTCCGAAATCGGTTGCATTATTGGACACACGCATCTCCATCAAAGACGGGTCACCTCAGCACTTCACTGTTCCGCAAGCCCGCGGATAACCTCACGATGCTCTGCTTCTCCAGCTTCCACCCTAAACACGTTAAAGAAGCCATCCCATATGGAGAAGCCCTCCGTATACACAGGATCTGCTCAGATGAGGAGGATTGCAACAGACACTTACAGACGCTGAAAGATGCCCTCATAAGAACAGGATATGGCGCTCGACTCATCGATCGACAGTTCCGACGCGCCACAGCGAAAAACCGCACTGACCTCCTCAGAAGACAAACACAGACCCTGCGGACAAAGTATCCTTTGTCATCCAGTACTTCCCCGGAGCGGAGAAGCTACAACATCTTCTCCGGAGCCTTCAACATGTCATCGACGAAGACGAACATCTCGCCAAGGCCATCCCCACACCCCCACTTCTTGCCTTCAAACAACCGCACAACCTCAAACAGACCGTTGTCCACAGCAAACTACCCAGCCTTCAGGAGAACAGTGACCACGACCACACAACCCTGCCACAGCAACCTCTCCAAGACATGCTGGATCACTGACACGGATGCAATCATCTCACGTGAGAACACCATCCATCAGGTATTCTTGCGACTTGGCCAATATTGTCTACCTGATACGCTGCAGGAAAGTATGTCGCGAGGCATGGTACATTGGGGAGACCATGCAGACACTACAACGGATGAATGAACACCACTCACCAGGCAGGAGCGTTCTCTTCCTGTTGGCGAACACTTCAGCAGTCGCGGGCATTCAGCCTCTGATCTTCGGGTAAGCGTTCTCCAAGGCGGCCTTCACGGCACACAACAACGCAGAATCGCTGAGCAGAAACTGATAGCCAAGTTCCGCACACGAGGACGGCCCTTAATTGGGATCTTGGGTTCATGTCACACTATCTGTAATCCCCACGACTTGCCTGGGCTTACAAAATCTCACGAACTGTCCTGGCTGGGGACAATACACATCTCTTTAACCTGTGCTTAACGCTCTCTCCACTCACATTGTCTGTACCTTTAAGACTTGATTACCTGTAAAGACTCGCATTCCAACCATTATCTTGTAAATTGAGTTTTTGCCTATATATGCCTTGTTTGTGAACACAACTCCTCACTTATCTGAAGAAGGAACGACACTCCGAAAGCTTGTGCTACCAAATAAACCTGTTGGACTTTAACCTGGTGTTGTGAGACTTCTTACTGTGTTTACCCCAGTCCAACACCGGCATCTCCACATCCTGATTTTCAGTGTCAAGGAAGCACAGAGCTCGTTACCATCGAGACTGTCTGTGCTCGCGGTTGGGGCTAGGACCAGGACAACAACTGGTGAGAAGAAATCATCAACACTTGTGGGACAGCAGCACGTTCCCAGGGTCAAGTTTCTGTGGATCTGGACATTATTAGTGATCCCAAAATAAAAATACCGAAGATATTAGGCGGCACGGTGACACAGTACTTAGCATTGCTGCCTCACAGCACCAGGGACCCGGTTTCAATTCCGGCCTTGGGTGACTGTCTGTGTGGAGTTTGCACATTCTCCCCGTGTCTGCGTGGGTTTCCTCCGGGTGCTCCGGTTTCCTCCCACAGTCCAAAGATGTGCACATTAGTGGCCATCTAAATTGATCCTCAGTGTCAGGAAGATTAGCAGAGTAAATACTTGGGTTACAGGAATAAGGCTTGGGTGGGATTGTTGTCCGTGCAGGCTTGATGGACTGAATGGCTTCCTTTCCCACACAGGGATTCTATGATTCTGTATTGACCTCAGATACTAGACAGGGGTCAGAGCAGCTAGAAGCCGGACAAATGGTCACCCTAAAAACCTTCTCATGGCCAGTATATTCTTGGCTTTGCCAGTAAAGTCCCCATCCTGATAATGTATCCGTAATGTACCTGTGGTACAAGCGACATAGGTAAAAAAAGGGATGAAGTCCTCAAAGCAGAATACAGGGAGCTGGGAAGACAGTTAAGAAATTGAACCTCAAAGGTAGTGATCTCAGGATTAATACCAGTGCCACGTGCCAGTCAGAGTAGAAATGACAGGATATATCGGATAAATACGTGGCTGAAGAGATGGTGTCAGGGGGAGGGTTTCAGATTCCTGGAGCATTGGGACCGGTTCTGGGGGAGGTGGGACCTGTACAAATTGGACGGGTTACACCTGAGCAGGACTGGGACCAATGTCCCAGGGGGAGTGTTTGCTAGAGCGGTTGGGAGGGTTTAAACTAATATGCCAGGGAGATGGGAACCTATGTAAGGAGTCCGAGAAGGAGGGAGCAAGGACACAAAGTGGGGAGAAGGGTCCAACTGCATTAAAAATCTGGAAAACAGTTAAAAGGAAGGAGAACTCAGGAGATGTTATGAATGGAAGTGTTAGAATTCAAAAAGAAGGTACAAAAACTAGCATAAGGGCACTTTATCTGAATGCTCGTAGCATTCGAAACAAGGTAAATGAGTTGACGGCACAAATCATTGTGAACAAGTATGATTTGGTGGCCATCACAGAGACATGGTTGCAGGATGGTCATGACTGGGAGTTAAATATCCAGGGGTATCAGACTGTTCGGAGGGACCGACAGGAAGGTAAATTGTAGCTCTGATATTTAAGGATGACATCAGGGCGGTAGTGAGAGATGATATAGGTTCTATGGAAAAAAAGTTGAATCCATTTGGGTGGAAATTAGAAATAGTAAGGAGAAAAAGTCACTGATAGGCGTAGTCTATAGGCCACCAAATAATGACATCATGGTGGGGCAAGGAATGAACAAAGAAATAACTGATGCATGTAAAAATGGTACAGCAATTATCATGGGGGATTTTAATCTACATATCAATTGGTCAAACCAGGTCAGTCAAGGCAGCCTTGAGGAGGCGTTCATAGAATGTATCTGCAATAGCTTCCTTGAACAGTATGTAATGGAACCTACGAGGGAGCAAGCTATCCTAGATCTGGTCCTGTGTAATGAGATGGGAATAATTAATGATCTTATAGTTAGGGATCCTCTTGGAAGAAGCGATCACAGTATGGTTGAATTTAAAATACAAATGGAACGTGAGAAGGTAAAATCCAATACCAGTGTCTTGTGCTTAAACAAAGGAGACTACAGAGGGATGAGGGAGGTGTTGGCTAAGGTAGACTGGGAGCAAACACTTTATGGTGGGACAATTGAGGAATAGTGAAGGAATTTCAAAGCGATCTTTCACAGTGCACAGGAAACTTATATACCAGTGATAAGGAAGGACTGTAGAAAAAGAGATAAACAGCCATGGATATCTAAGGAAATAAAGGAGGGTATCAAATTGAAAGAAAATGCATACAAAGTGGCAAAGATTAGCGGGAACCTAGGGGATTGGGAAATCTTTAAAGGTCAGCAGAAAGCCACGAAAAAAGCTATAAAGAAAGGTAAGATGGATAATGAGAGTAAACTAGCTCAGAATATAAAAACAGATAGCAAAAGTTTCTACAAATATATAAAACGAAAAAGAGTGGCGAAAGTAAACATTGGTCCTTTAGGGGATGAGAAGGGGGATGTAATAACTGGAAATGAGAAAATGGCTGAGGCATTGAACAGGTATTTTGTGTCGGTCTTCACAGTGGAAGACACAAATAACATGCCAAAAATTGATGGCAGGAAGGCTATGGCAGGTGAGAACCTAGAAACTATCATTATCACGAAAGAGGTAGTGTTGGGCAAGTTAATGGGGCTAAAGGTAGACAAGTCTCCTGGCCCTGATGGAATGCATCCCAGGTTACTAAAAGCGATGGTGGGAGAAATAGCAAATGCACTAGTGGTAATTTACCAAAATTCGCTGGACTCTGGAGTGGTTCCCGCAGATTGGAAAACAGCAAATGTGATGCCACTGTTTAAAAAAGGAGGTAGACAAAAGGCGGGTAACCATAGGCCGGTTAGCTTAACTTCTGTAGGAGGGAAAATGCTTCAATCTATCATCAAGGAAGAAATGGGGAGACATCTGGATATAAATTGTCCCATTGGTAAGATGCAGCATGGGTTCATGAAGGGCAGGTCATGTTTGACTAATTTGGTGGAATTCTTTGAGAACCTGTGGATGTGATGTATCTGGATTTCCAGAAGGCATTTGACAAGGTGCCGCACCAAAGACTGCTACATAAGATAAAGGTGCACAGTGTTACGGGTAATGTATTAGCATGGATAGAGGATTGGTTAACTAACAGAAAGCAAAGAGTGGGGGTAAATGGGTGTTTTTCCGGTTGGCGATCAGTGACTAGTGGTGTGCCTCAGGGATCAGTGTTGGGACCGCAATTGTTTATGATTTACATTGATGAGTTGGAGTTGGGGACCAAGTGTAGTGTGTCAAAATTCGCAGATGACACTAAGATGGGTGGAAGAGCAAAGTGTGCAGAGGACGCTGAAAGTCTGCAAAGGGATATAGATAATCTAAGTGAGTGGGCGAGAGTCTGGCAGATGGAGTACAATGTTGGTAAATGTGAGGTCATCCATTTTGGTAGGAATAACAGCAAAATGGACTATTATTTAAATGGTAAAAAATTGCAACATGCTGTTGTGCAGAGGGACCTGGGTGTCCTTGTGCAGGAATCTCAAGGAGTTGGTTTGCAGGTGCAGCAGGAAATTAAGGCAGCAAATGGAATTTTGTCCTTCATTGCTAGAGGGATGGAGTTTAAAAACAGTGAGGTTATGTTGCAGTTCTATAAGGTGCTGGTGAGGCCACACCTGGAGTACTGTGTACAGGTTTGGTCTCCTTACTTGAGAAAGTATATACTGGCACTGGAGGGGATGCAGAGGAGATTCACTAGGTTGATTCCGGAGTTGAGAGGGTGAGCTTATGAGGAGAGACTGAGTAGACTGGGGCTATACTCATTGGAATTCAGAAGAATGAGGGGAGATCTTATAGAAACATATAAGATTATGAAGGGAATAGATTAGAAGCAGGGAAGTTGTTTCCACTGGCGCGTGAAACTAGAACGAGGGGGCATAGCCTCAAAATAAGGGGAAGCAGATTTAGGACTGAGTTGAGGAGGAACTTCTTCACACAAAGAATTGTGAATCTGGAATTCCCTGCCCAGTGAAGCAGTTGAGGCTCCTCATTGAATGTTTTTAAGGCAAGGATAGATAAATTTTTGAACAGTAAAGGAATTAAGGGTTATGGTGAGCGGGCGGGTAAGTGGAGCTGAGTCCACAAAAAGATCAGCCATGATCTTATTGAATGGCGGAGCAGGCTCGAGGGGTCAGATGGCCTTCTCCTGCTCCTAGTTCTTATGTTCTTATGTATTCTTAAAATTATACAAACCAGGAAAGATCCAGCCAAATTACTTGAATTCATTTACAAAGCACACTTTGATCTCATAATGACCATGTTTGCTGTTTAGTTTAGTTAATTTATTAGTGTCACAAGAAGCTTACATTAACAGTGCGATTAAGTTATCAAGCAGGATTGGCAAGTTGAACACTTCACTGGATTGAGGGCAATGAGTTACATTCAAGTGGTCATCAAAACTCCTCGAAGCTGGTATTCAAAAATCAAATCGAGTTTGGCACCGCACGGGTCAACCTCTGACCCAGCTCAGCGCTTCTTTTTTTAATGTCAACACATTCAACTGCACAGCATCTGTTTTCCAAGCACTGACTGGTCAGCCACATATAGAAAATAGTGGGCAGGAAATACACACACTCATAATCACACTCCAACACCCAGCAATTATGGTTGGCTAATCCATTTTCAAAGACTGGAATAATCTCCCAAAATGGATCCAGGGAATTAGGCAATCATCTATAGAGTCCCTAACCGAAAAAGAAAATGCTGGAAAATCTCAGCAGGTCTGGCAGCGTCTGTAAGAAGAGAAAAGAGCTGACGTTTCGTGTCCAGATGATCCTTTGTCAAATCTTTGACAAAGGGTCATCTGGACTTGAAATGTCAGCCCTTTTATCTCCTTACAGGTGCTGCCAGACCTGCTGAGATTTTCCAGCATTGTCTCTTTCGGTTTCAGATTCCAGCATCCCCAGTAATTTGCTTTTATCTATAGAATCCCTACAGTGCATAAGGAGGCCATTCAGCCCATTGAGTCTGCAGTGACTCTCTGAAAGAGCATCATACTCAGGCCTTGCTACTCTATCCCCATAACCCCACACATTAAGCATAGTCAATACATCTAACCTACTCTTTTTGGGACTCTAAGGGTCAATTTTGCACGGCCAAAACAAACAACCTGCACATCTTCTGAGCGTGGGAGGAAACCAGAGCATCCGGAGGAAACCCACGCAGACATGGGGAGAATGTGCAAACTCCACACAGACAGTCGCCCAAGGCCAGATTTGAACTCCGAGGCAGCAGTGTACTCACCACTGTGCCACCTGAAGGATTTATGTTAAAGGCATTTCTCAAGGGGAAGCAAATCAAGATAAACTGAAATGTTTGCTGGAATCTTACCACCATTCACGTCGGCAGGATTTTCCCATCCTGCCACAGTGAACAGAGATTTGGCTGGCGGCCAAATTCTCCAACTTCGCTGCAGTGGGAGCATGGAGTGGACGGCCGGTGAGATCGCGCCCAGTAACTCTGTTTCTCTCTCCATAGATGCTGTCGGACCCGCTGAGATTTTCCAGCATTTTCTGTCAGATTCCAGTATCCGCTTTTATTTTCATACCAAGAGATGGAGTTGATCTTGGAAAAACATGCCCTCATCCCACAAGAGCCATGTCTCCGCCTGACCATCGGGGGGGGGGGGGGGGGGGGGGATGCGGCGACGCACATTCAGGATGGCACAAGTTTGACCCTTCAACTGCAAGTAAAACCATTTGAACCTTGCAAACAATCCACTGAACTCTCTATATTGTTTTAGTATTTCTGCTTTGTATTTAAAGGTAGCAGATTTAAAATGCACCTGTAGCTCGTACAATGCTGTGTCCACATTTAAACATGAAACTTGTTAAAACGGAGCTGGGATAAAATTCCACATTGAATTATCAAAACAAAGGTCATGCTGCAGCATAGATTGCTACGGTGCAGAAGGAGGCCATTCAGCCCATTGAGTCTGCACCGACCACAATCCCACCCAAGCCCTATCCCTGCAACCCCACATATTTACCCTGCTAATCCCCCTGACACTAAGGGACAATTTAGCATGGCCAATCAACCTAATCTGCACATCTTTGGACTGTGGGAGGAAAGGGAGAATGTACAAACTCCACACAGACGGTCACCCAAGGCCGGAATTGAACCCGAGACCCTGGCGCGGTGAAGCAGCAGTGCTAACCACTGTGTCACCCCAAAACCTGTCCACCATCTTTTTTTGTATTCGTTCATGGGACATGAGCATCGCTAGCTGGCCAGCACGTTTTTTTATATTGCCCATCCCTACTTGCCCTAGGCAGTTGAGCGTCAACCACATTGCTGTGGCTCTGGAGTCACACACAGGCCAGAGCACCGGAACTTGAAAGAAGCATTGTCCCCAATTTAAATACAGATAAGGATCCTTAGGCCTGTTCGATAGCCCCTTACAATGTTGGTTTGCCCAGAGGCAGCCGGTGCTAGTGTAGAAACTCCTCCCAATATTGACCTCCACCCCTTTACGAGCTCTCCTCCCTAACACTGGGCCACACTCTTCCCCACTTCAATCCGCCAGCCCTGGAGGTGCCTGGAGACGCCACTGAAGTTCAAAGGATGGAGGGGTTGTTCAGTAGAGGAATTTACAATGGTACAATGGTTCTAGTAGAGAAAATCAATTCCCTCTATGGGGGAATCCAGAACATGGGCTTGGAAAATGAATAGGGGGTTGTTTGGGAATGAGCTCAGGATGGCCTTCTCCCCACACACAGTAGGGGAAATCAGGAATTCTCTCCCCAGAAAGATTTTGGGGGAGGGGGGATGCTATCAATTGGAGTTTTCCACACTGTTGTCAACAGAGTTGCATTGGATCATGAAGGGGTGTGAAGCAAAGACAAGTAAATGCAGTTGAGATACAGATGCTCTAAATGGATAATAGATGAGGTTTGAGGGATCTGAACGGCTTCTTCCTGATGCTTCGTTTCCATTCATCATGTTTTTGAACCGGCCCCTGTAACCCCACTGGGAATCAATTTTAGTCTATGGTTTTCTACATAAATGCCAAATTGTTCTTTCGTATTTTGACGGCACGACGGCACAGTGGTTAGCACTGCTGCCTCACAGCGCCAGGGACCCGGGTTCAATTCCGGCCTCGGGTCACTGTCTGTGTGGGGTTTGCATAGTCTCCGTGTCTGTGTGGGTTTCCTCCAGGAACTCCGGTTTCCTCCCACAGTGAAAAGATGTGCGGGTTAGGCTGATTGGCCATGCTAAATTAACCCTAGTGTCAGGGGATTAGCAGGGTAAATATGTGGGGTTATGGGAATAGGGCCTTGGTGGGATTGTGGTTGGTGCAGACTCAATGGGCCGAGTGGCCTCCTTCTGCATTCATTAAATGTATTTCTCCTTCCAGCAAATGTGCTTAAATTTTCTTTCTTCGCTCTCCTGTCCCTCAGGCAAGTGAGTCATAGAGAGTCATTTATACTACAGATGAAAGCCATTCATCCCATTGAGTGCATGCCAGCTCTCCATGGATCAATCCAATCAGCCCCAACCCCCTACTCAATCCCCATCGCCTTGGCTGCCCTTCTAATTTCCTTTTGAAATCACTCACTATTTCCACATCCGCCATCTTCATGGGCAACGAACATGTGAACTAGGAGCAGGAGTAGGCCACTCGGCCCTTCGAGCCTGCTCTGCCATTCAGTAAGATCATGGCTTATCAGATTGTAACTTTAACTGCACATTCCCACCTATCCCCAATAACCTATCACCCCCTTTGCTTATCAACAATCTGTCTAGCGCTGCCTTACAAGATCCTGTTTCCACGCGCTGGTTCACTGGCTTTTGAGGAAGAGTTCCAAAGGCTCACTGAAGAAAATAAATTCTCCTCATCCCTGTCTTAAATGGGCAACCCTCTTATTTTTAAGCAGTTCTAGACCCCTTGTTCGAGATTCTCTCACAAGAGGAAACAACCTCTCCACATCCACCCTGTCAAGACCCCTCAGGATCTTAAATTTCAGCTCATTATCACTCGCTGTGTGAAAAATGTCCTTCCTCACATTCTCTTTGTACCTCTTGCCCAACACCTTAAATCTCTGCTTCCTAATCCTTGTTAGATCACCATGGGAACAGTCATTCATTATCTACCATATCTAACCTGACATAATCTTGTACATCTCTATCGAATTCTCCCTCAATCTCCTTTGCTCCAAGAAGAACAACTCCAGCTTCTCCAACCTAACTTTGTGGCTAAAATCCTTCAGCCCTGGACACATTCTGGGAAATCTCCCATCGCGCCCTTTCAAGGACCCTCAAATCCTTCCGAACGTGTCAGTCCCAGACACAAAACTTCAGTTGGGGCCTAACCAGAGCTTTCTAAAGGTTCAGCATAGCATCTCTGCTTTTGTACTCAATACTTCTATTTATGATGCCCAAGGTCCTACCTGATTTGCTAATCACTCTCTCAAAACATCCTGCCAATCTCCGAGATTGATGAGCATGCACCTCCAAGTCTCTTGGATCATCTACACACTTTAGAACGGTGTCATTAAGTTTCTATTGTCTCACTGTACCCCTCTTTGTCCAAAATGCATCACTTCATACTTTAAATTACATCCACCATTCTGCTAGCCTATCCATGTCCTGTTGTGGCAATGTTAGTTTATTTGTAATTAGGTGAGTCTCTATACAATTGCAGCAACAGACAGTACTGAGATGCTGTGAAGATGTATTTCATTGACAGCCTTAGAATATTTGTGACATGTTAATCTTGTCATTTCAAAAAAGCTACTCGCTGCCCGCCCGCACCCCCCCCCCCCCACCCCACCCCCAACCCCACCCCCACCGCCATGAAAACAGAGAATTTGACACTCAGCCAAAACCCATTCACGGCAGCAGGACTGGAGAATCCCAGCCGCGGGCGAGTTGAGAGAATTTCATCCATTGTTTTTGGTGGACTCAAAACAAATTCCAGAATTGGGGATCAGAGAATCCTGGCTGGTATGCAGACAATTTGAGTGTCACTAAACAATCAGGTTGAGGAGTTGAATGTACACTGATTCGCAATCCCTGCACTAACCGGAACATCACGATGATTACTGAAGGAGGGGGCAGGCACTCAAATACATAATAAATAGCTACTTAGTCAGAAATAATTAAAACAAGTGCATTTGTTGAGTAACTCCAAGTATTTTTGAGAGGCTGTATCTAAAAGCAGATTCAAAAAAAGGTCAATTTCATTCACCCTTTCTAAACTGTTAACAAAATACTCTGGAGACATTAAGGTATCCTATCACACAACAACACCGCAAAACACAATGGCTATTAATCCATTTCAATAATTCATAGCTTCTCCACTTGCAATCATTAAGGTTTGATTAAGTAATAATTCACCAAACACTGCAGTACTGATGAAGGACAAAGTGAGCAAAATGCACTAAGCCTTTAACTATTGGCTTTCAGCACACACATTTTGTGCCATTGACGATATTATCAGTGGAATGAGATGTATGAGCAAAATCAAGTTTCAAGCAATTAGAATCCCTATGGTGCAGAAGGAGACCATTTGGCCCATCGAGTCTGCACCATCTCTCCGAAAGAGCATCCCACCCAGGCCAGGTTTCAGGGATGAGGGGATTTTGGTTACATGGTTAGGTTGGAAAAGCTGGGGTTGCTCACCTTGGAGTAAAGGTACGAGGGCGAATGGTACACAGGTTGAAGATTTTGGGCAAGAGGTGCAGGGCGGTGGGGCATATTTTGTGAGAACTTACTTCCCCTGTCCACCGTGTCTCACCCCCTGCATGAAAGTCAGAGGCTAGCCCACCCTCCACCATTTAACAGCTGGCTGGACCACTTTCTGGAGCAGAGAGGTTGACTGACCGTCATCATCAATTATCATGAAGCTAAAAGGATCACCACTTTTAATTGCCAGACTTACAATTCTGAGTCTAATGGAAAATGAGCATTTAAATACTGCACCGACTTGAAACTCATAGAGCAGCACAGTGGTTAGCACTGCTGCCTCACAATGCCAGGAACCCGGGTTCAATTCTGGCCTTGGGTTACTGTCTATGTGGAGTTTGCATGGGTTTCCTCCGGGTGCTCCAGTTTCCTCTCTCAGTGCAAAGATGTGCAGGTTAGGTGGATTGGCCATGCTAAATTGACCCTTAATGTCAGGGGGATTAGCAGGGTAAATACGTGGGGTTACAGGGATAGGGCCTGGGTGGAATTGCTGTCGGTGTGGATTCGGTGGGCTGAATGGCCTCTTTCTGTACTGTAGGAATTTTATGGTTCTTTGACTATGGACGGGATCTTGAGCCCACCTTCCCTGCGTGAGATTGCACAGAATGGGTGTGAAGCTGATTTTAATAGATTTACAATTCACTATCTATCCCGCTCGCCAAATTTCCAGACCTTGCCAACATGATATCATATTGGAGAGGTTTACAACAGGTTTACCCAAGTGTAAACCTATTGAGGGGATCCCCCCTGAATTGCAGCAGTCAGTATTGCCCCTGGGGGAGAGGTGCATGGTCAGGCAGTGCCCTGGCACTCAC